>NC_060268.1:75167878-75286611 GCF_021613505.1 Equus quagga | reverse complement strand
GAAAAGATCCTTTTAATACTGATGTCAAAGAGTGTACTGCCTACGTTTTCTTCCAGAAGCCTTATGGTTTCAGGTCTCACCTTTAGGTCTTTAATCCATTTTGAGTTTATTTTGGTGAATGGTGAAAAAGAATGGTCAATTTTCATTCTTTTACATGTGGCTTTCCAGTTTTCCCAGCACCATTTGTTGAAAAGACTTTCTTTTCTCCATTGTATGCCCTCAGCTCCTTTGTCAAAGATAAGCTGTCCATAGATGTGTGGTTTTATTTCTGGGCTTTCAATTCTGTTCCATTGATCTGTGCACCTGTTTTTGTACCAGTACCATGCTGTTTTGATTACTGTAGCTTTGTAGTATGTTTTGAAGTCAGGGATTGTGATGCCTCCCGTTTTGTTCTTTTATCTCAGGACTGCTTTAGAAATTCTGGGTCTTTTGTTGCCCCATATGAATTTTAGGATTCTTTGTTCTAATTCTGTAAAGAATGTCATTGGGATTCTGATTGGGATGGCGTTGAATCTGTAGATTGCTTTAGGTAGAATGGACATTTTAACTATGTTTATTCTTCCAATCCATGTACATGGAATGTCTTTCCATCTCCTTATGTCGTCATCCAATTCTCTCAGAAAGGCCTTGTAATTTTCATTATATGGGTCCTTCATTTCCTTAGTTAAATTTACCCCAAGGTATTTTATTCTTTTTGTTGCGATTGTGAATGGTATTGTATTCTTGAGTTCTTTTTCTGTTGGTTCATTACTGGAGTATAGAAATGCTACTGATTTATGCAAATTGATTTTATACCCTGCAACTTTGCTGTAGTTGTTGATTACTTCTAACAGTTTTCCAATGGATTCTTTGGGGTTTTCTATATATAAGATCATGTCGTCTGCAAACAGCGAGAGTTTCACTTCTTCCCTCCCTATTTGGATTCCTTTTATTCCTTTTTCTTGCCTGATTGCTCTGGCCAGGACCTCCAGTACTATGTTAAATAAGAGTGGTGATAGAGGGCATCCTTGTCTCGTTCCTGTTTTCAGGGGGATGGGGTTCAGTTTTTGCCCATTGAGTATGATGTTGGCTATGGGTTTGTCGTATATGGCCTTTATTATGTTGAGGTAGTTTCCTTCTATGCCCATTTTGTTCAGAGTTTTTATCATAAATGGCTGTTGGATCTTGTCAAATGCCTTCTCTGCATCTATTGAGATGATCATGTGGTTTTTATTCCTCAGTTTGTTGATGTGGTGTATCACGTTGATTGATTTGCAGATGTTGAACCATCCCTGTGTCCCTGGTATGAATCCCACCTGATCCTGATGTATGATTCTTTTGATGAATTGCTGAATTCTGGTTGCCAAAATTTTGTTTAGAATTTTTGCATCTATGTTCATCAGTGATATTGGCCTGTAGTTCTCTTTTTTCGTGGTGTCCTTGTCAGGTTTTGGTATCAGCGTGATGTTGGCCTCATAGAATGTGTTAGGAAGTGATCCATCTTCCCCAATTTTTTGGAATAGCTTGAAAAGCATAGGTATTAAATCCTGTCTGAAAGTTTGGTAGAATTCCCCAGGAAAGCCATCTGGTCCTGGGGTTTTATTCTTTGGGATGTTTTTGATTGCTGTTTAAATCTCTTTCCTTGTGATTGGTCTGTTCAAATTGTCTGCCTCTTCTTGAGTGAGCTTTGGGAGATTGTAGGAGTCCAAGAATTTATCCATTTCCTCTAGGTTATCCATTCTGTTGGCATATAGTTTTTTGTAGTATTCTCTTATAATCTGTTGTATTTCTGCAGAGTCTGTTGTTATTTCTCCTCGCTCATTTCTGATTTTGTTTATTTGAGCTTTCTCCCTTTTTTTCTTTGTAAGTCTGGCTAGTGGTTTGTCAATTTTATTTATCTTCTCAAAAAACCAGCTCTTTGTCTCATTGATCCTTTCTACTGCCTTTATCGTTTCAATAGTATTTATTTCTGCTCTGATTTTTATTATTTCTCTCCTTCTGCTGACTTTGGGCTTCATTTGTTCTTTTTTCTCTAGTTCAGTTAGGTGTGCTTTAAGGTTGCTTATTTGGGATTTTTCTTGTTTGTTAAGATGTGCCTGTATTGCGATGAATTTTCCTCTTAATACAGCTTTTGCTGTATCCCATATGAGTTGGTATGGCATGCTATCATTTTCATTTGTTTCCAGGTATTTTTTTATTTCTTCTTTAATTTCTTCAATGATCAATTGCTTGTTCAGTAGTGTGTTGTTTTGTCTCCACATCTTTGTGCCTTTCTCAGCTTTTTTCTTGTAATTAATTTCTAGCCTTATCGCACTATGATCTGAGAAGATGCTTGCTATTATTTCAATTTTTTAAAATTTGTAGAGGCTTGCCTTGTTTCCCAACATATGGTCTATTCTAGAGAATGTTCGATGTGCACTTGAGAAGAATGTGTATTCAGCTCCTTCAAGGTGGAGTGATCTATATATGTCTATTAAGTCCAATTGTTTTAGTTTTTCGTTCAGCTCCACTATTTCCTTGTTGATTTTCTGTCTGGATGATCTGTCCATTGATGTGAGTGGGCTGTTGAGGTCCCCTACTATTATTGTGTTGTTTTTAACATCTTCCTTTAGGTCTGTTAATAGTTGCTTTATGAATCTTGGTGCTCCTGTGTTGGGTGCATAGATATTTATAAGCGTTATTTCTTCTTGATGAAGTGTCCCTTTGATCATTATATATTGTCCCTCTGTGTCTCTCTTTACCTGTCTTATTTTGAAATCCACTTGGTCTGATATGAGAATTGCAACACCTGCCATTTTTCCTTGCTATTTGCTTGAAGTATTGTCCTCCACCCCTTCACCCTGAGTCTGTGTTTGTCCTTGGGGCTGAGGTGTGTTTCCTGGAGGCAACAAATTGTTGGATCTTGTTCTTTAATCCATTTTGCCACTCTGTGTCTTTTTATTGGAGAGTTCAATCCATTCACATTGAGAGTGATTATTGATGCATGTGGACTTAATGCTGTCAATCTGTCGCTCATTATCTTGTTTTCCTGTGTTTCTTTTCCTGTGTGCTTTAGACTACCCATTTAATACTGCAATTTCTTATGCTGGGTTTCTTAGATTTTTCCTTATCTATGATTTGTGACTCTGTTCTGTACTTTATTTTAGTGTCTACCTTGAAGTTTGTATTTAGAATCTCGTGTATAATATAGTCTATTCTCTGGTGGTCTCTTACTTACTCGACCAATACTGCTTTAGACCCTTTGCTCTTCCCCTCCTAAATAATTATTTTCATTTTTTATTCCAACTCGTCTTATTAATTTGTAGTTAGAGTGCTAAGATCGTCCTTGTTTTGGTAGTTTCCTTATTTTTACCCTAATGCTATAGTTGAATATTTGCTATCCTGTTCTGGTTCTATCCATCGGTCTCCCTAGTCTGTGGATTGTGTCCCCTTTCTCCCTTTTTCCTTTTTTCAAGCATGAGAGCCTTCTTGAGGATTTCTTGTAATGGAGGGCTTTTAGTTACAAATTCCCTTAACTTTTGTTTGTCTGGAAAAGATTTAATTTCTCCCTCATATCTGAAGGAAATTCTTGCTGGATAGAGTATTCTTGGCTGAAGGTTTTTATCCTTTAAAGCTTTGAATATATCACTCCATTCTCTCCTAGCTTGTAGGGTTTCTGTAGAGAAATCCACTGACAGTCTGATAGGGGCTCCTTTATAGGTTATTCTCTTCTTTTTCTTACTTCCCTGAGTATTCTTTCCTTATCATTCCTATTTGCCAACTTTACTATTATGTGCCTTGCGGTGGGTCTTTTTACATTGACAAATCTAGGAGATCTAAAACCCTCCTCTACACACATTTCTCCGTTGATCCCTAGATTTGGGAAGTTCTCTTCAATAATTTCGTTAAGCACACATTCTGCTCCATTTTCCTTTTCCATATTCTCAGGAATTCCTATGATCCTTATGTTCTTACTCCTCATTGAATCCACTATCTCTCGGAGATTTTCCTCATTTTTTTAAAATTCTTAGTTCTCTTTCTTCCTCTCTCTGGCTCCATTCAGCCTGTCTGTCCTCGATTATGCTGATTTGCTCCTCTATGTTGTCTACACGGGCATTCAGGGAATCCATATTCTGTTTTATCTGGTCCATTGTGTTTTTCATCTCAAGTAATTCTGTTTGATTCTTCTTTATGATTTCAATCTCTTTTGTGAAGTAATTCCAGAACTCGGCTTGTTTCTCTATCTTTCTCTCTACCTCATTGAGTTTTTTGATTATAGCTGCTCTGAATTCATTATCACTTAGTTTACCTAATTCCAAGTCCTCAGGACTTAATTCTGTGTTTTTATTGTTTTCCTTCTTGTCTGGGGCTTTTATAAATTGCTGGATGGTAGAGGAGCGGTTTTTTCTCATGGTGGTAGAATTCAGTTGCAGTTACAGCCTGTCGCCACTAGATGGGGGTCGAGAGCAGCATGTTAGCTCTCCGCCTTGGGGCAAGATGGCTGCGCCCACTGGCTTTGCCGGGGGGGGGAGGGGCTGTTACTCACACGCGCTGGTCTGGGTCCAGATCAGTTCTGTTCTCTGGTCTCCCAAGGCCCTTGATTTATGGGGTCCCCGCGGACAGAAGCTTTCCCCCCGTCAGCGGGTCTCCACTGAATCAGCGGCAGGAGTCCTGGATGATCCCCCGTCACGCGGCCCCTCCCTCGCTCCTTCCCGACCCACACCGCAGCGATCGCAGACTCTAGGGGAGGGAGCGATGTTCTCTCCCACCGTTCCAGCGCCTCTGAAGGTGTAAGCAAGGTTATGATCTCTGCCTTCTTGGTATTGTAGGTCTCTAACGAGCTGGCATTATGTTTATTCTCTGAAATTCAGTTCTTCCAATCTTTTGTTGTATTTTGGAGGGGAGAGAATCCCGGGTCAGCTCACCCCGCCATTTTGCTCCACCCACCTCTAATTTTTAATTTTCTTAATTTTTCTATTGATTTTCTATTCTCTATTTTGATTATTTCTGCTCTAGTCTTTATTATTTCCTTCCTTCTGCTAACTTTGGCCTTAGTTTGTGTTTATTTTTCTAGTTCTTTGAAGTATAAAGTTAGATTCTTTATCTAAGATCTTCTTTTTAAATGTAGGTGTCTGTCACTGTAAACTTTCCTCCTAGTGTTGCCTTTACTGCATTCCACAAGTTTTAGTATGTTGTGTTTCCATTTTTATTAGTCTCAAGATATTTTCTGATTTCCTTTTTGACTTCTTGGAGACAGAGTTTGTTTAGGAACTTGTAGTTTAATTTTAAGATATTTATGAATTTTCAATTTTCCTTCTGCTTTTTATTTTTAGTTTCATTCCATTGTTGTCTGAAAAAATATGTGGTATGATTTCAATCATCATAAAATTGTTAAGAATTGTTTCGTGAGCTATCCTGAAGAATATTCTGTGTGTCCTTGAGAAGAATGTATATTCTGATGCTATTGGTGGAATGTTCTGTATATGTCTGTTAGGTCCTTTTGATCTATAATGTTCTTCAAGTCCATTGTTTCCTTATTGATTTTCTGTCTGCATGTTCTATCCGTTGATGAGAGTGGGATATTTAAGTCTACTATTGTTGTATTACTGTCTATTTCTTCTTTCAGTTCTGTCAATATTTATTTTATGTTCTGGTGCTCTGAATTTATGCAATTCATATACAAATTATATATAAATTTTATCTTCCTGATGAATTGGTCATTTTATGATTATAATGTCCTTCTTTGTCTCTTGTCACAGTTTGTTAGTTTAAGTCTATTTTACTTGATGTGAGTTGCCTCCCCTGCTCTATTTTGTTTACCATTTCCATGCAATGTATTTGTCCATCTCTACAATTTAAGCTTGAATCCTTAAGCCTAAAGTGAGTCTCTTGTAGACAGCATATGTTTGGGTCTTATTGTATATATCCATTCATTCACTCAATGCCTTTTGACTGGGGAAATTTAATCCATTTACATTTTAAGTAATTGCTAATAGAATGGACTTACTATTGCCATTTTGTTCATTTTTTTCTGTCTTTCTTTTAGGTTTTTGGTCCCTCTTTTCCTCTCTTGCTGTCTTCCTTTGTAATTCATTGATTTCTTTTGTACTGAATTATTTGATTCCTTTTCTCTTTTTCTTTTGTGTATTTTCTATACATATTTTCTTTATAGTTACCATAAGGCTTACAGAAAACTACTGATACTTATAACAGTCTATTTGGAGCTGATGATATCTTACCTTCAATTACATACAATAACTCTACACTTTTACTTCTCCCTCCAATTAAATTTATGTTTTGATGTTACAATTTACATCTTTTTATATTCTGTACCTATTAACAAATCTGTATAGCTATAGTTATTTTTAATACTTTTCTTTTTTAATTTTTATACTAATATTAAGTTATTTGACTATCACCATTACAGTATTATAGGATTCCATATTTACCTACATATTTAACTTTACCAGTGAAAATTATTATTTCATAAGCATTCATGTTGCAGTTTACTATCCATTTATTTCAACTCAGAGAACTCCCTTTAACATTTCCTATAAATCAGGTATAGTGGTGATGAAGTGTCTCAGTTTTTGTTTGTCTGAGAAAGTATTTACCTCTCCATTTCTGAAGCACAGTTTCATTGGATAAAGTATTTCTTATTAGCAATTTTTTTCAGCACTTTGAATATACAATCTCACTTCCTTCTGGCATGTAAGTTTTCTCCTGAGAAATCCATTGATAGTCTTATAGGGGCTCCCTTCTACCTGATGAGTTGCTTTCTCTTGCTGCTTCCCAAATTATCTGTCTTTTACTTTGACAAATTTTTTAGATTCTTTTATTGCAGTAACAGTGGTTTATAACTTTATATAAATTTCAGCTGTACATCATTATATATTTCAATTTCTGTGTAGATTACAACATGTTCACCACCCAAAGACTAATTACAATCTATCACCACACACCTGTGCCTAATCACGCCTTTTGCTCTCCTCCCTCCACCCTTCCCCTCTGGTAATCACCAATCCAATCTCTGTTTCTGTGTGTTTGTTTGTCGTTGTTTTTATCGTCTACTTATGACTGAGATCTCTCTCTGACTTATTTCACTTAACATAATGCTTTCAACATCTTATTTATCCATTCGTCCTTTAATGGGCACCTAAATTGCTTCCAAGTCTTGGCTACTGTGAATAATGCTGCAATGAACATAGGGGTGTATATATCTTTATGGATTAGTGTTTTCATGTTCTTTGGATAAATACCCAACAGTGGAATAGCTGGATCATATAGTGGATCTATTTTTGATTTTTTGAGGAATCTCCATATTGTTTTCCACAGTGGTTGCAGCAGTGTGCACTCCCACCAGAAGTGTATGAGGGTTCCGTTCTCTCCACATCCTCTCCAACACATTTTTTCCCTGTCTCACTAATGATAGCCATTCTGAAGGGAGAGAGGTGATATCTCATTGTAGTTTTGATTTGCATTTTCCTGATTGTTAATGATGTTGAACATCTTTTCATGTGCCTCTTGGCCATCTGTATATCTTCTTTGGAAAAATGTCTTTTCAGGTCTTTTGGCCATTTTTTAATTGGGTGGTTAGGTTTTTGGTGTTGAGTTGTATGAGTTCTTTATATATTTTGGATATTAACACCTTATGAGATATGTGGCTTGCAAATATCTTCTCTTAGTTGTTAGGTTGTCTTTACCTTTTGTTGGTGGTTTCCTTTGCTGTGAAAAAGCTCTTTAGTTTGATATAATTCCATTTGTTTATTTTCCTATTTTATCCCTTGCCTGATCAGACATGGTACTTGAAAATATTTTGCTAAAACCAATGTCAAAGAGCATACTGTCTATGTTTTCTTCTAGAAGTTTCATGGTTCCAGGTCATACATTCAAGTATTTAATCCATTTTGAGTTAATTTTGTGTTTGGTGTAAGATAATTGTCTACTTTCATTATTTTGCATGTGGCTGTCCAGTTTTCCCAACACCATTTATTGAAGAGACTTCCCCTTCTCCATTGGGTGTTCTTGGCTCCATTGTTGAAAGTTCTCTGTCCATAGATGTGTGGGTTTATTTCTGGGTGCTCTATTCTGTTTCATTGATCTGTGTGTCTGTTTTTCTGCCAGTACCATACTGTTTTGGTTACTATAGCTTTGTAATATATTTGAAATCAGGGAGCTTGATACCTCCAGCTTTGCTCTTTTTTCTCGGGAATCCTTTGGCTATTCGGGGTCTTTTGTTGTTCCATATAAATTTTAGGGTTCTTTGTTCTATTTCCCCAAAAACCGTTGTTGGAACATTGATAATGACTACATTGAATCCAAAGATTGCTTTAGGAAGTATAGACATTTTAACTATGTTAATTTTTCCAGTCAAAAAGCACGAAATACCTCTCCATTTCTTTGTGTCTTCTTCAATTTCTCTCAACAGTGTCTTCTACTTTCCAGTGTACAGATCTTTCACCTCTTTGTTAAGATTATTCCTGAGTATTTTATTTTTTTTTTGCAGTTGTAAATAGAATTATATTCTTAATTTCTCTTTCTCCTACTTCGTTGTTAGTGTATAGAAACACAACTGATTTTGTATGATGCTTTTGTATCCTGCAACTTGACAATATTCATTTATTATTTCTAAAAGTTTTTAGTGGATTCTTTAGGATTTTCTATCTATAAAACCATGTCACCTGCAAATAGTGACAATTTCACTTCTTCCTTTCCAATTCGGATCCCTTTTATTTCTTTTTCCTGCCTGATTGCTCTGGCTAAGACTTCCAATACTAGGTTAAATAAAACTGGTGAAAGTGGGCATCTTTGGTTCCTGTTCTTAGAGGGACAGCTTTCAGTTTTTCTCCATTAAGAATGATATTAGCTGTGGGTTGTCATAGATGGCCTTTATTATGTTGAGATACTTTCCTTCTAACCCATTTTATTCAGTTTTTTTAAATCATAAATGGATGCTGTATCTTGCCAAATGCTTTCTCTGCATCTATTGAGATGATCATGTGATTTTTATTCTTCATTTTGTTAATGTGGTGTATCATGTTGATTGATTTGTGGATGTGGAACCATCCCTGCCTCACTGAAATAAGTCCTACTTGATCATGATTTATGATCTTCTTAATGTATTGTTGCATTCTATTTCTAGTATTTTGTTGAGGATTTTTGCATCAATGTTCATCAGTGGTATTGGCCTGTAATTTCCTTTTTTGTGTGTTGTCCTTGTCTGTTTTTGGTATCAGGGTAATGTTTGCTTCCTAGAATGACTTAGGACCTTCCCCTCCTGTTTTGGAATAGTTTGAGAAGGATAGGTATTAAGTCTTCTTTGAATGTTTGGTAGAATTCACCAGGGACACCATCTGGTCCTGTACTTTTATTTTTGGGATGTTTTTGATTCCAGTTTTGATCTCCTTACTGGTGATTGGTCTATTCAAATTCTCTATTTATTCTTGATTCTATTTGGAAAAGTTGTATGATTCTAATAATTTGTCCATTTCTACTAGATTATCCAATTTGTTGGCATATAGCTTTGCATAATATTCTCTTATAATCTTTTTTTTATCTCTGAAGTGTCTGTTGTAATTTCTCCTCTTTCATTTCTGATTTTATTTATTTGAACATTCTCTCTTCTTTTCTTGGTGAATCTAGCTAAAGGTTTGTCAATTTTGTTTATCATTTCAAAGAACTGACTTTTGGTTTCATTGATTTTTCATCTCTATTTCATTTTTTTCTGCTCTGATTTTTATCTTTTCCTTCTTTCTACTGATTTTTTGCTTTGTTCTTCTTTTTCCAGTTCCTTTAGGTGCACTGTTAGATTGTTTATTTGGGATTTTTCTTGTTTGTTGAGGTAGGCCTGTGTTGCTATTAACTTCCTTCTTAGTACCTCTTTTGATGTATCCCATAGATTTTGGCATGTAGTGTTTGGCATGTTCTCTTTGGATGATCCATCTCTTGGGGTAAATGGAGTGTTAAAGTCCCCTACTATTATGTGTTACTATTTCTCTTTTGATGTCTGTTAATAGTTGCTTTATATATTTAGGTGTTCCTATATTGGGTGCATAGATATTTACAAGTGTTATATCCTCTTCTTGGATCATTCCCTTTATCATTGTGTAGTACCCTTCTCTGTCTCTTGTTACAGTTTTTATTCTAAAATCTATTTTGTCTGATACAAGTACTGCTACCCCAGCTTTCTTTTCTTTGCCATTTGCATAGAGCATCTTTTTCCATCCCTTCATCTTCTGTTTGTGAGTTGACAATTTGATTACAGACATATGTCAGAGATATTGTGGTTTCAGTTCGATATAATGTTGCTATATTAATATCAATTTTAATGATGAAATATTGACTGCCTTTCCCTTGAGGTAAAGAACTAGTCAAATTTACCCATTGACACTTATATATTCAATGTTTTACTACATTGTGTTTGCCAATGCATTAAGTCAAGAAAATCAGTATTTTTTTGAAAAACCATAATGATCAGAAAAGAAGAGAAAATTCTATAGTTACATTCAACTTAAGTCTTTGTAAAATCTCAAAAAATGTTCAATCTATTAAGAATAAGGGAATTAAATGTCTCTGTTTATAAGATAAAATTACAAAAATAATTTTTATTTCTCTATAATAGCTATTAAAATTTAAATTTAAGAAAGTTCTATTTATAATGTCACCTAAAAGGTCATATAACTAGGAAAAAATCTAATAAAAGTGCTGGAAGATCTCTACACTGAAAGTACCATTGCTGAGAGAAATTAAAGAAAACTAGAAATGGAAGTACATACAATATAAATAGAGTTGACTCAAAATTGTTAAAATATCTATTTAAAACCCCACAGAGATGTTTTAATTGATAATTAGTTTTAAAAATAAATTTATAAATGCAAAAACCCAAAGTATCTTATGCAATCACAAAGAAAAAAGTGAGGAGGACAAAAACTACAAGATCTCAAGATTTATTATGAAGATATAATAATTAAGACATTCTTACACTGGTGCAATGAGAAATAGATTAATAAAGAAATATCAAAGCAGAAATAGATCCACATCTCTAGAGTCATAATTTACAACCAAGTTGCCACTGCAACTTCAGAGAGGAAATATTTGTTTCAATAAATGATGCAGTGTCAATTCGATATCCATATGGGTTAAAAAAGTAAATTGTGACCCCTATCAAGCTGTATACTAAATTAATATTGGAAATAAATTAAATGTGAAATTTAAAACAGTAAGGCTTCTATTAGAAGAGAAACAGAAAACATAGGAAAGTCTGCTTTCAGTACTTGGAATCATAAGTTATTTGTCTTTCTCCATCTGACTTATTTTGCTTAGCGTAATACTCTCAAGGTTGTCACAAATGGCAAAATTTCATCGTTTTTATGGCTGAATAGTATTTCATTGAATATATATACCACATATTCTTTATCCATTCCTCTATTGATGGGTATTTAGGTTGTTTCCAAGTCTTGGCTATCATGAATCATACTGCAATGAATGTAGGGGTGCATATATCTTTTTGATTTAGTGTTTTTGTGTTCTTTGAATAAATGCCCAGAAGTGGAATAGCTGGTTCATATGGTAGTTCTATTTTTAATTTTTTGAGGAATCTCCAAAGTGTTTTCCATCGTGGTTGTACCAGTTTACATTCCCACCAGCAGTGTATCAGGGTTTCCTTTCTCCACATCCTCTACAACACTGGTTATTTCTTGCATTTTTTTTTTAAGATTTGCACCTGAGCTAACAACTGTTGCCAATCCTTTTTTTTTTTTTTTGGCTTTTTCTCCCCAAAACCCACAAGTACATAGTTGTACATTCTAGTTGTGGGTCCTTCTAGTTGTGGCATGTGGGACACTGCCTCAGCATGGCCCAATGAGGTGTGCTATGTCTGCACCCAAGATCTGAACCAGAGAAACCCTGGGCTGCCAAAGCAGAGCACACAAACTTAACTACTTGGCTATGGGGCTGACCCCTCTTTTTTTTTTTTGCTTTTTCTCTTTCATTTTTAATAATCACCATTCTGATGGGTGTGAGATGATATCTCATAGTGATTTTAACTTGCATTTCCCTAATAGTGATATTAGACATCTTTTCATGTATCTGTTGGCCATCTGGATATCTTCTTTGGAAAAATGTCTGTTCAGATCCCCTGCCCATTTCTTAATCAGGTTGTTTGGGTTTTTCTTGGCATTCAGTTGTATGAGTTCGTTATATATTTTGTATATTAACCCCTTATTGGACATATGATTTGCAAATATCTTCTCCTGGTTGATAGGTTGTCATTTTGTTTTGTTAATGGTTTTCTTTGCTGTGCAGAAGCTTTTTACTTTGATGTAGTTCCTTTTGTTTATTTTTTCTTTTATTTCCCTCATATGAAGAAGCACAATATGCAAAAAGATACTGGAGGGGGCCAGCTACGTGACCAATTGGTTAAGTTTGCATGCTGTGTATCGGTGGCCCAAGGTTTTCCCAGTTTGAATCCTGGGCATGGACATGGCACTGCTCATGAGGCCATGCTGAGGTGGCACCCCCACATGCCACAAACAGAATGACACACAACTGAAAAAATATATACACAACTCTGTACCAGGTGGCTTTGGGAGAAAAGGGAAAAAATTTAAAAAAAGAAAAAGAAAAAAAGATTTTGGAGATCAATTTCAAAGAGTGTACTGCCTATCTTATCTTGAGGAGTTTTTTGGTTTCATATTTTTAATTCAAGTCTTTAATCCATTTTGAGTTAATTTTTGTGTATGGTATAAGATAGTGGTCTACTTTCTGTCTTTTGCATGTGGCTGTCCTGTTTTCTCAACAATATTTATTGAAGAGACTCATTTCCATTGTTTGTTCTTGGCTCCTTTATAAAAAATTAGCTGTTGAAAGTGATGTCAGCAGCATGGTGGAGTGAACTTGCCCAGGACTCTCTCCCCTCCAACATACAACAAAAAGTGGCATCCATACTCCAACAGAGGACATCCTAACACAACACAAAAACATCAGAGAGACACACAGCCATATGACAGAGGGCAGAGAGGCTGCAGCCCCCTTCAGAGGAGATAGAACGGGGTAAGAGAGAACTTCACTCCCTCTCCTAGAGATTGTGATCTGCAACCACAGGAGGCTCCATGAGGGAAGGAATGGGGTGAGGGGGAAGTTCATTTGTGGGAACATCAAGAACCCCTGAGGGCATGTGCAGCCTAGAGGGAAAACCTTTACCAGAGTGAGAGATTTTGCATGGGGTGGCCTCATCATGCCAACACACCAGGAGACCAGAGAGTGAGAGTAGAGCGAGAAAGCCTGGAGAGCACACAGGAGAAAGCCCCCATCTCCCCATCCACCCTGCATCTGCTCCACTGTCTGGGATCTAGGCTGAAGGCAGAGGGCTCAGAATAGGCAGCTCCTGACCCCCACCCAGTGGCAATAAGCAGTAACGGCAACCAAACATTATCAGGATGTGTAAGATCTGATCCACCTGCTCTAGCACTATCAAAAACTATATCAAATCTCCAGACCAGAGAGAAAATGACAAGAAACCAGAATTCAGTCTGGCAGACACAGAAATATATAATCTACATGACAATGAATTCAAAATATCTATCATCAAAAAACTCAACAAGGTCAAAGAGAATGTAGAGAAACAATTTAAAGAGTTCAGGAGCTACTTCACAAGAGAGATTGAAATTATAAAGGAGAATCAATCAGAAATATTAGAGATGCAAGACACAGTGGAAGAGATAAAACAAAATATGGATTCCCTGAATGCTTGAGGGGACATCTTAGAGGATCATATCAGCATAATCAAAGATAGGCATGTTGAAATGCTCTAGACAGAAGAGGAGAGAGAACTAAGACTAAAAAGAAATGAAGAAATTCTCTGAGAAATATCTGAGTCAATTAGGAAATTAAACATAAGAATTATAGGTATTCAAAAAGGAGAATGGAGCAGAAAGCATGTTCAAAGAAATTATAGCAGAGAACTTCCCAAACCTAGGGAAAGAGAGGAAAATCTGTGATGAGGAGGCTTCCAGATCTCCTAGAGATGTCAATGTAAAAAGGCCTATTGCAAGGTCTATAGTAGTAAAACTGGCAAAAATGAAGGACAAAGAAAGAATACTCAGGGCAGCAAGGCAGAAGAAAATAACCTACAAAGGAACCCCTATCAGGCTTCCAGTGGATTTCTCTCCAGAAACCTTACAGGCTAGAAGAGAATGGAATGACATATTCCAATGATTAAAAGACAAAAATTTTCAGCCAAGAATACTCTATCCAGCAAAAATATCCTTCAGATATGAGAGAGAAATAAAAACTTTCCCAGAAAATAAAAGCTGAGGGAGTTCATAGCCGTGAGACGCTCCCCCCACAAGAAATCCTCAAGAAGGCCCTCATATTGGAACAAAAGGGAGAAAGCGTCACAAAACACAGAGTAAGGAGATAAATAAGTAGACAGAATCAGGATAAGAAGCAAAAACTCAAGTATAGCTTTAAACTAAAGGGAAAGAAAACACCAAAAACAAAGATAATCCTGTCATTTTAACCACAAACTCACAACACAAGATGGAATAATATGCGAGAACAACAACTTAGGAGGAGAAGAAGAAAGGGACTGAATCAGTTTAGACTAAGGAAATAAGAGGCCATCATAAAATGGACTATCTTATATACAAGATTCTGAATTCAAACCTCAGAGTAACAATTAAACAAAAAAGAAGAACAGAGACACAAATAATAAGTAAGGAGAAAACAAAGAAACGCATCACAAAAACTTACATAATTCAATGGGTAGACCAAAACACACAGGACGAGAAAAAAGGAAATGCAGGAAAACCAGAAAATAGGTTATAAAATGATACCATTAAGCCCTCATACATCAATAATCACCCTTAGTGTAAATGGATTGAATTCTCAAATAAAAAGACACAGAGTGGTGAGATCGATTAAAGAACAAGACCCAAGAATATGCTGCCTCCAGGAAACACATCTCAGCTCCAATGACAAACACATGCTCCGAGTGAAAGAATGGAAGACAATACTCCAAGCTAATGGCAAACAAAAGAAAACAGGTGTCACAAAACTTAGACAAAGTAGACTTCAAGATAAGACAGGTAAACAGAGAGAAAGAGGGGCAGTATATAATGATCAAAGGGACACTTCATTGAGAAGAAATAACACATAAATATCTAAGCATCCAACACAGGAACAGCAAAGTTCATAAAGCAAATATTA
This sequence comes from Equus quagga, assembly GCF_021613505.1. Classification (NCBI taxonomy): domain Eukaryota; kingdom Metazoa; phylum Chordata; class Mammalia; order Perissodactyla; family Equidae; genus Equus; species Equus quagga. The sequence goes on along the minus strand of NC_060268.1, from coordinate 75,271,446 downwards.
ACAAATCTAAAAGAAGATATTAATAATAACACAGTACTAGTAGGGGACCTCAACACTCCACTCACATCAATGGATAGATATCCAGACAGAAAATCAACAAAGAAACATTGGAATTAAATGAAAAGTTAAAGCAGGTGGACTTAATAGACATATATAGAACACTCCATCCAAAAACATCAGAATACACATTTTTCTCGAGTGTGCACAAAACATTCTCAAGGATAGACCATATGTTGGGAAACAAGGCAAGCCTCAATAAATTTAAGAACATTGAAATAATAACAAGCATCTTTTCCCATCACAATGCTATAAAGCTACAAATTAATTACAAGAAAAAAGCTGAGAAAGGGACAAAGATGTGGACACTAAACAATATGCTATTGAAAACGCAATGTATCATTGAAGAAATTAAAGAAGCAATCAAAAAATATCTGGAGACAAATGAAAATGATAACATACCATACCAACTCATACCGGATGCAGCAAACGCCATATTAAGAGGGAAATTCATCACAATGCAGGCACACCTTAACAAACAAGAAAAATCCCAAATAAGCAATCTCAAATTACACCTAACTGAATTAGAAAAAGAAGAACAAACAAAGCCCCAAATCAGCAAAAGGAGAGAAATAATAAAAATCAGAGCAGAAATAAATGCTATTGAAACAAAAAAGACCATAGAAAGGATCAGTGAAACAAAGAGCTGGTTCTTTGAGAAGATAAATAAAATTGACAAACCCCTAGCCAGACTTACAAAGAAAAAAAGACAGAAAGCTCAGATAAACAGAATTAGAAATGAAAGAGGAGGAATAACAACAGACACCACGGAAATACAATGGATTATAAGAGAATACTATGAAAAACTGTATGCCAACAATTTGATAATCCAGAGGAAATGAATAAATTCTTAGAATGTTACAACCTCCCAAAGCTGAATCAAGAAGAAACAGATACTCTGAATAGACCAATCACAAGGAAAGAGATTGAAACAGTAACCAAAAGGATCCCAAAGAACAAAGTCCCAGGACCAGATGGCTTTCCTGGGGGATTCCACGAAACTTTCAGAGATAATTTAATACCTATCCTTCTGAAGCTATTCCAAAATATTATAGAAGATGGAACACTTCCTAACACATTTGATGGGGCCAACATCAGTCTGATACCAAAGCCTGACAAGGACAACACAGAAAAAGGAGAACTACAGACCAATATTGCTGATGAACATAGATGCAAAAATCCTTAACAAGATTTTGGCAACCCAAATTCAGCAATAGATCCAAAGGATCATACATCCTGATCAAGTGGGATTCATACCAGGGACACAGGGATGGTTCAATATCCGCAAATCAATCAACGTGATATGCCACATCAACAAAGTGAGGAATAAAAATCACATGATCATCTCAATAGATGCAGAGAAAGCATTTGACAAGATCCAACAGCCATTTATGATAAAAACTCTTACCAAAATGGGGACAGAAGGGAATTACCTCAACATAATAAAGGCCATATATATGACAAACCCACAGCCAACATCATACTCAATGGGCAAAAACTGAACTCCATCACCCTGAGAACAGGAACAAGACAAGCATGCCCATCACCACTCTTATTCAACATAGTACTGTAGGTTTTGGCCAGAGCAATTAGTCAATAGAAAGGAACAAAAGTAATCCAAATAGGGAGTGAAGAAGTGAAACTCTCACTCTTTGCAGATGACATGATCTTATATAGAGAAAACCCCAAAAACTCCATAGGAAAACTAATAGAAATAATTAACAACTACAGTAAAGTTACAGGGTACAAAATCAACTTACAAAAATCATTCTCTTTTGTATACTCTAATAATGAACTTACAGAAGGAGAACTCAAGAATACAATTGCATTTACAATCGTAAGTAAAATTATAAAGTACCTAGGAATAAATTTAACCAAGGAGGTGAAGGACTTATACAATGAAAACCATAAGGCATTACTGAAAGAAATTGATAATGACATAAAGAGATGGAAAGAGATTCCATGCACATGGATTGGAAGAATAAACATAGCTAAAATGTCCATACTACCCAAAGCAATCTACAGATTCAATACAGTCCAAATCAGAATCCCAATGATGTTCTTCATGGAAATAAAACAAAGAACCCTAAAATTCATATGGGGCAAAAAAAGACCCTGGATTGCTAAGGCAATCCTGAGAAAAAAGAACAAAATTGGAGGAATCACAATCCCTGACTTTAAAATGTACTACAGGGGGCCGGCCCCATGGCCAAGTGGTTAAGATCTCGTGCTCTGCTTCAGTGGCCCAGGGTTTTGCCAATTCACATCCTGGGCACAGACATGGCACTGCTCATCATGCCATGTTGAGGTGGCATCCCACATGCCACAACTAGAAGGACCCACAACTAAAATATACAACTATGCACTGGGGGATTTGGGAAGAAAAAGCAAAACAAAAGAAAGAAGAAAAAGATTGGCAACAGTTGTTAGCTCAGGTGCCAATCTTTAAAAAAAAAGTACTACAAAGCCATAGTGATCAAAATGGCCTGGCACTTGGTACAAAAACAGACACACTGATCAATGGAACAGAACTGAAAGCCCAGAAATAAAACCCCACATTTACGGACAGCTAGTCTTTGACAAAGGTGCCAAGAACATACAATGGAGAAGAGATAGTCTCTTCAATGCAAAAAATGAAGGTAATACACACGTAATACACAAAAATAAACTCAAAATGGATCAAAGACTTGAAGATAAGTCCTGAAACCATAAAACTCCTGGAAGATAATATAGGTAGTACACTCTCGCACATCAAGCTAAAAAGATCTTTTAGAATACCGTGTCTTCTCAGGAAAGGGAAATAAAAGAAAAAATTAAAAAGTGTGAGTTCATCAGACTAAAGAGCTTCTGCAAGTCAAAAGAAACTAGAATCAAAACAAAGAGACGACACACCAATTGGAAGAAAATATTTGCAAATCATATATCTGACAAGGGGTTAATCTCCATAATACATAAGGAACTCACACAACTTCACAATAACAAAACAAAGAGCCCAATCAAAAAGTGGGCAGAGTATATGAACAGACATTTTTCCAAAGAAGATATACAGATGAGCAATAAACACATGAAAAGATGTTCACCAACACTAATCATCAGGGAAATGCAAATCAAAACTACACTAAGAATCCACCTTACAACTGTTAAAATATCTATAATCCCTAAGACTAAAAATAAGAAATGTTGGAGAGGGTGTGGAGAAAAGGGAACCCTCATACACTGCTGGTGGGAATGCAAACTGGTGCAGCCACTGTGGAAAACAGTATGGAGATTCATCAAAAATCTAACAATAGAACTACCATACAACCCAGCTATCCCACTACTGGGTATCTACCCAAACAACTTGAAATCAACAATCCAAAGTAACATATGCAGCCCTATGTTCGTTTTAGCACTATTCACAATAGCCAAGACGTGGAAACAATACAAGTGCCCATTGACTGATGATTGGATAAGGAAGATGTGGTATATATATACAACGGAACACTACTCAGACATAAAAAAGACAAATTCATCCCTTTGCAACAACATGGAAGGACTTGGAGGGAATTATGCTAAGCAAACTAAGCCAGACTGAGAAAGACAAACACCAGATGATTTCACTCGTATGTGGAATATGAACAAACACATGGGCAAAGAAAACAGCTCAATGGTTACCAGAGGAAGGGGGTGGGGGATGGGCACAGGGGGTTAAGGGGAACATTTATGTGGTGACTGAAATAATGTACAACTGAAATCTCATGTTGAGGTAAAATATTATGAACTTAATTAAAAGAAATTTTAAAAATTAGGTGTCCTTAGACGTGTGGGTTTATTTCTGGGCTCTCAATTCTGTTCCATTGATCTATGTGTGTATTTTTATGCAGTACCATGCTGTTTTGATTACTATAACTCTGTAATATGTTTTGAAATCAGGGAGTGTTCTTTATTCCCAGGATTGCTTTGGTAATTGTGGGTCTTTCGTTGTTCCATACAAATTTTCGAATTCTTTGTTATATTTCTGCAAAAATTGTCCTTGGGATTTTGATAGGGATTGCATTGAATCTGTAGATTGCTTTAGGTAATATGGACATTTTAATTATGTTAATTCTTCCAATCCATGAGCATGGAATATCTTTCCATTTCTTTGTATCTTCTTCAATTTCTTTCAACAGTGTCATATAGTTTTTAGTGTGCAGGTCTTCATCTCCTTGGTTAAGTTTTTTCCTAGGTATTTGTTGCTGTTGTGATTATAAATGGAACTGTATCCTTGATTTTTTCTTTTTGTTAGTTCATTGTTTGAGTATAAAAAGGCAAATGATGTTTGTATGTTGATTTTGTACCCTGCAAATTTCCTGTATTCATTTATTATATCTAATAGGTTTTTGGTGGATTCTTTAGGGATTTCTATATATACAATTGTCATCTACAGATGGTGATACTTTTACTTCTTTCTTTCTAATTTGTGTATATTTTATTCCTTTATCTTGTCTAATTTCTCTGGCTAGGACTTCCAATACTATGTTGACTAAGGGTGGCAAGAGTGGTCATCCTTGTCTTGTTCCTGTTCTTAAAGGGATAGCTTTTGGTTTTCCACCATTGAGTATGATGTTAGCTGTGTGTTTGTCATACATGGCCTTTATTATGTTGAAGTATTTTCATTCTATAGACATTTTATTGAGACTTTTCATCATAAATGTATCCTGAATATTGTTAAATGCTTTCTCTGTATCTACTGAGATAATAGTGTAATTTTTATTCTTCATTTTGTTAATATGGTGTGTCACATTAATTGATTTGTGACTGTTAAACCACCCTTGCATCCCTGGAATAAATCCCACTTGATCATAGTATATGATCCTTTTAACGTATTGTTCTATTCATATTGATACTATTTTGTTAAGGATTTTTGGGTCTATATTCATCCGTGATATTTGCATGTAATTTTCTTTTTTGGTGTCACCTTTGTCTGGTTTTGGTATCAGGGTAATGTTGGCCACATAAAATGACTTAGAAAGCATCCTCTTATCTTCACCTTTTTGGGAGAATTTGAGAAGGATAGGTATTAGACCTTCCTTGAATGTTTAGTAGACTTCATCAGAGAAGTCATCTAATCTGGACTTTTGTTTTAGGGAAGATTTTTGATTACTATTTAAATCTTATTTTAAATGATTGGTGTATTCAGATTCTCTGTTTCTCTTGATTCAGTTTAGAAGGGTGTATGATTCCAAGAATTTATCCATTTTTTCTAGGTTATCCAATTTGTTGGCATATAGCTTCCTATAGTATTTTCTTAGAATCCTTTTTGTCTCCGTGATATTTTTTGTAATTTCTCTTTTATTTCTGATTTTACTTATTTGAGCCATATCTGTTTTTTCTTGGTAAGTTTGCTAAACATTTTTCAATTTTATCTTTTCAAAGAATCAGTTCTTAGTTTTCTTTATCCTTTCTAGTGTCATCTTAGTCTTGATTTCATTTATTTCCACTCTGATTTGTGTCATTTCCTTCCTTCTACTGATTTTGGGCTTCATTTGTTCTTTTTTTTCCTAGTTCCTTTAGGTATAATGTTAGATTGTTTACTCTAAATTTCTTTTTTATTTCTTCTGCTATAAAATTTCCTCTTAGTACAATGTTTGCTAATTTCATAGATTTTATGTTGTGTTTTCATTTTCATTTGTCTCCAGGTAATTTTTTATTTCTTCACTGATCCAATAGTTTTTCAGTAGCATATTGTTTAGTCAGCACATATTTATGATGTTTCCAGGTTTCTTCTTGTATTTGATTTCTAGTTTCATACCATTGTGTTCAGAAAAGATGCTTGATGTAGTTTCAGTCTTCTTAAATTTATTGAGACTTATTCTGTTTCCTAGAATACTGTCTGTCTTTGAAAGCGTTCTGTGTGCACTTGAGAAGAATCTATATTCTCTTGCTTTGGGATGGAATGTTATATATATATTAATTTCATCTAGTCTAATGTTTCATTAAAGACTGCTGTTTCCTTGTTGACTTTCTGTATGGAAGTTCTATCCATTGATGCTAATGGGGTAGTAAAGTCTCCTGCTATTATTGTGTTTCTGTCAATTTCTCCCTTTAGGTTTGTTATAATTGCTTGGTATACATTGGTACTCCTATGTTAGGTGTGTATATAGTAATAAATGTTATGTCTTTTTGATGGATTGTCCCTTTTATCATTATATAATGTCCATATTTGTCTTTTGTTATCTTTTTTGACTTGAAGTCTATTTTGTCTGATATAAATATGGCTACACTCATGTTCTTTTGGTTGCCATTTTCTTAGAGTATTATCTTCCGTCCCTTCACTTTGAACCTATGTTTGTATTTAAAGCTGAGATGAATCTCTTGGAGGCAGCATATTGTTTGGCCTTATTTTTTAATTCATCCATCTACTTTGTGCTTTTTTATCAGTAGATTTAATCCATTTACATTCAGGATAATTATTGATATTTGAGTACTTAATACTGCCATTTATCTCTTGGTTTCTCATTGCTCTATATTTCCATTGTTTCTTTTTCTTTGTGCTCCTGTCTGCAATTTCAGTTTGGTGGCTTTCTGTCATGTGTTTCTTAGTTTCCTCTTTTTTATGTTTTATGACTCTATTCTGAATTTTTGTTGTTGTTGTTACCATATAGTTTGTTTAAAAACTCTCACAGATAAGATAGCCCTTTATCTGCTAATAGCCTCATCTTAATTTACCTATGTAGGTTGCATCCTTTTTCTCTTCTATGTTTTTGTTGTCACAAATTATCCCTTTTTGCGTTGTGAGTTCATTACCAAATTGAAGTGTTTATAGTTATTATTATTGCTTTCTTTTCCTTTAATCTTTATGTTATAATTAAGTGTATACTATCCTATTCTGATAAAGATTTGAAATTTTCTCATTCTATCTATTTATTACCTTGCCCAAAGCATTTTTTACCTTTGCCTTTTAATTTTAGGTAGGAGGGCTCCTTTCACCATTTCTTGTAAGGCAGGTCTAGTGGCAGTGAACTCGTTCAGCTTTTATTTGTCTGGGATAGTCTTTATTTCTCCTTTGTATCTGAAAGATAACTTTGCTGGATAGAGTATTCTTGGCCACCAGTTTTTATCTTTTAGTATTTTGAATAGGGCCCTCCACTCTCTCCTGGCCTGTAGGATTTCTGCTGAGAAATCTGCTGATAACTTAATGGGGATCCCCTTGTATGTTATTTTCTTTTTCTCTCTGGCTACATTTACTATTCTTTCTCTGTCATTGATTTTTACAGTTTTATTATCATGTGTCTCAAAGAAGGTCTTTTTGCATTGAGATAATTAGATGTTCTATTAGCTTCATGAATTTATATATCCAATTACCTCCTCAGGTTTGGGAAGTTCTCAGCTATTATTTCTTTGAATAAGCTCTATGTTCTCTTCCAGCTGTCTTCTCCTTCTGGGATACCCATTACCCTTATGTTGCCCTTTATAATGGAGTCAGGGAATTCTCATAGACTTTCTACATTTTTGTAAGTCTTATTTATCTCTCCTCTTCTATCTGCATCCTTTTTCTGTTTCCATCTTTGAACTCACTAATTCTCTCTTCTGTATTATCTACTCTATTTCCAATGCTTCCTAATATATTCTTCATCTCATTTATTGAGTTCTTCAGCTCCAGAATTTCTGCTTGGCTTGTTTTAGAGTTTCAGTCTCTGATAAAGTCTTCCTTCTGTTCATTGATTTTATTCCTAATCTCACTGAACTACTTTTCTGAGTTTTCTTGTAGATCATTGAGTTTTTCCTGATAGCTATTTTAAATTCTTTATCAGTTAGATCTCAATCTTCCATGACTTTATGTTTTGTTTATGGAGAATTGTTTTCTTTTTGTAATGCCATGATGCCATGGCTTTTCAAGGAGCTTGCTGAGTTATTCCTCTGCAGGTGCATTTGCTGTAGCAAACATGTTTTTTTAATTTAGGCATAAATTTGTTTTAATTTAAGCTTTTCAATTGCTTTGAGATTAGAAGCTTTTCTTTCGTTTTTTAGTAGTGGTGCTATAGCATTAGTTTTTGGTATCTCTTACCTGAGCTGCCTCTAGCTATGTTTGAAGATCTGCATGTTCCACCCTTCACTGCCTCTGTTTGGGGTGTCACCACTTGTGCTTCTGGGAGTCACTGATGCCTTGCTGTTGCTGCAATCACTAGCTTTGCCACTAAGTGCATAGAGATGGCTGATGCCTAGCTATGTCTTGGATCACCTGATTTGGAAGTTCCATCACTGTGGTGAAGGTGGAGAGAGATTGGGGAGGTAGATCAGTACATTAGAGTACCATCTCTGCTGTTTCCTGTTACATTGTGGTGATAGATGCTGCTGCAGTTGGGATGTCGACGTTCTATGGAAACCTCTGCTGTTGCTACAAGGCTCTAAGCCAAAGTTGGGGGGCCCGGAATCATGGGGCTTTGTGTCTGCTACTGCTCTGCTTGTCATCCCTGCAGGTTCTGCTGCAGCTGACTGGCTGGAGTCACATGCACATCTCTGCTGCTGTCCATTGAGTTCTCTGGGGCTGGGTTTGGCCCACTGAGCTGCTGTGTCCAGGATCTAGGATCCTAGGCTCTGCCTCTGCTGTTCCCCTGTTTACCCTCCTCTATGTGCTCCAATTCTGACACTTTTGTATGTACTGATGTGTGGATCTTTCTGGAATCCTGGTGTATGTTGTAGTGTAGCCTTTGTTGGGTTATGGACATTTTATTCACAGTAATTAAAGGAGAGGCAAAAGGATCCTCTCATGTTGCCATAATCATAATGTCCTCTGAAAACTAATTTTCTAGAGGAACTGGAGAAAAAGAAGAATCAGGCAGAAACTGTGTCTGAGTCTTACAGAGGAATGACACAGTGAGTGAGTTTCCCATTTTTACAACTTTTTGTTTGAGGACCACTCACATTAGTTCCATAAATTGACTAAAAATGAAACAGAAAACACAGGCATACTAGCTTGAAAAATCGAGGGATTTACTCATCCAAACACATGTAAAATTAAAGGAGAAAGCTGAAAATAGGGTTCTCAAATTATGTATGCAATCTTCACTCGTGTTGTAATATACGTAGATTATATATACACAGGTAGATCTCAAGAAACTCAGCTAGAAGTAAAGGAATTGACTTCCCACATTTGGTGAGACAGAATTTGCACCTGAGGCCAGCCTAATTAACAGATTGCTAAAAAATAATAGCAATAATACTCACCAAAGAAAAATAACCAAAACCAAAATCTCAACTATGCCCATTAAAATGTACACAATACAACCCAAATTTACTGGACATTAGAATACAAAAAGCGAATGAATATTTAAGAGATAAGGCAGTCAATAGCAATCAAACTGAGATGACAAATATTACAATCAGCAGACAGATTTTGAAGTCACAATTAAAACTATGATTAAGGAAATATATGAAAATTTAATTATAATAAATAAAAATAGGAAACATCATAAGTAAATAGAAATGATTAAAAAGAACAAAATGAAAATTTTAGAACTGTGTAATACAATATCTGAAATAAAAAATCCACTGGATGGGATTACTAACATATTGGACTTGACAAAAGAAAGAATCTGTAAACTTACAGATAATCAATACAAAATGTTCAACCAGAAGAACAAATAGGAAAGAAAATATTTTAAACAAAATAAACATACTTTTAGTGACTGATGGGACAATATCAATAAGTTTAACAATTGAAATCCCAAAAGAGTGAGTTAGCAAATGGGAGAGAAAAAATAAAGACATAATGACTGAAACTTTTTAAATTTGTTGAAAGATATAAATTTAGAGTTAAGGAACTCTGGAAGCCCTAAGTAAGGTAACCATTTAAATACAAACACACACCTGGGTACATCTTAATAAAAGGTATAACTGAAAGAAAAGAAATAAAGAATGCTTTGATGGGCTTACTAGTAGACTGTACACAGCTGAGGTAACAATCTCTGAACTGGAAGATAGAGCAATAGAATCTTTGAACACGGAAAGCAAAGAGAACGAAGACTGAAAAGTACCCAGAATATGCAAGGACAGTGGGACAACTACAAACTGCATAACATATATGTAATGGGAATACTAGAAGGAGAAGAAAGACAGAAAGAAACAGAAAAATTATTTGAATCAATAATGATTGAGAATGTCCCCAAATTAATATCAGTCACCAAACTATAGATCCAGGAAGCTCAGAGAACACCAAACAAGGAAAATGCCAAAAAGAAAAAACCCACTACACGTAAGCATATTACTTTTATACCACAGAAAATCAAAAATAAAGAGAAAATTGTGAAAGAATTCAGAGGAGAAAAACACCTTACCTATAGAGGAACAAAAGTAAGAATTTCATCTGACTTTCTCATCAAAAATCATGCAAGTAAGAAGAGAGTGGAATGAAATAAAGTGTTGAAAGAAGAAATACCACCAACCTAGAATCCTCTACCCTGTGAAATTATTCTTCAAAAATGGAAAAGAAACAAAGATTCTCTCACACAAACAAAAACAGAGGGAATTTATTGTTAGTAGCCATACCTTCCTATGAATGTCAAAAGGAGTTCTTTAGAGAGAAGGAAGAGGATATAGATGAGAAATTCACAATTACATAGAGAAAGGAAGACCCTTGAAGAAGTAATAAGTGAAGTCAAAATAGAAATTTTTGTTTTTCTTATTCTTAACTAACCTAACAGATAATAGTTTATTAAAAATAATAATGTATTCTCTTAGGTATGCCTATGTATATATAATATATGTATACATAAATATATATATGCTCTTGCATGTTTGTATATAAGTGAAATGAATGGCCACAATGTTACAAGGGATAAGAGAGAGGAATTAGGATTATTTTGTTATTATAAGGTACTCATACTACCTGTGAAGTGGTGTAATGTTATTCGATCATGGAGTTGGTTTAGTTGTAAATATATATTACAAACTCTAGAGAAACCACTAAAAAAGTTTTAAAATAAGAATAACAGATATACTAAAGGAGGAGAAAAAATAGAATTATATAATATCCTCAATTAAAATAATAAAAGACAGAAAAAGAGTGGAAGAGAAAACTAGAAATAAAGAACAAGGGCAACAAATAGAAAATAACAAATATGGTAGATATTAATCCAACTCTATCAATAATCACTTTGAATGTCAGCAGTCTAAATACATCAATTAAACCACAGATTGTCAGATTGGATAAAAAACAAGACCTAACTGTATGTCATCTATAAGAAACATGTTTTAAATATAAAGACACACATAGATTAAAAGTAAGTGAATAGAAAAAATATATATCATGATAACACAACAAAAGAAAGAAAGATTAGACATATCTTTCTTCAAAGCAAGGAAAGTTATCAGGGGTAAAGGAAGGCATTATATAATGAAAAATGTGTCAGTTCGAAAAACATAATTCTTGATGTGTATATGATAACAATGAAGCTTCAAACTATGTGAGGAGAAACTAATATAACTGTGATGAGATAGATGAATCCACTATCACAGTAGGAGACTTGAACACTCCTATATCAGAAATGGACAGATCTAGCAAGCAGAAAATCAGTAAGGATGTAGTTGAACTCGACAACATCATCAATCAACTGGATATAATCAACTTCTATGGACTACTTCATCCAAAAACAGCAAAATACACATCCTTAAGCTCACCTGAACGTTCGAAAGATAGACCACCTTTTGAACTATAAAACACACCTTGACAACCTTAAGAGTACAAATTATGCAATGTCTACCCTGAGACTACAATAGAATTAAAATCAATAATGGAAAGATAGCTGGAAAATCCCAAAATATGTGGAGATTAAATAACATGCTTCTAAATAACATATAAACCAAAGAAGAAATCTCAAGAGAAATTTTAAAATATTTTGAACTAAATAAAAATGAAAACACAACTTATCAAAATATGTGGGATGAAGCAAAATTGGTGCTTAGAGGGAGATTTATACCATTGAATGCATATATTACGAAGGAAGAAAGATCTAAAATCAACTATGTAAGCTCCCACCTTAGGAAACTAGAAAAAGGAGCAAGTTAAATGCAAAGTAAATAGAAGAAAAGAAATAATAAGAATTAGAGCATAATTCAGTGAAATTGAAAACAGGAAATCAAGAGAAATTCAATGAAACCAAAAGCTTGTTCTTTAAAAAGATCAATAAAATCAACAATCCTCTAACCAGGCTAAGAAAAGAAAGAGAGAAAACAAATTATTTATATCAGAAACGAAAGAGGGATATCACTACAGATCACACGGACATGAAAAGGATAATAAAGGAATACTATGAACAACTCTATGCCAACAATTTTCATAGTCTAGATGTAATGAACCAATTCCTTGAAAGACACAATCTGCCAAAATTCAAGCAAGAAGAAATAGACAATCTGAGTAGACATATACCTATTAAAGAAATTGAATCAATAATTAATAACCTTCCAAAACAGAAAGCACCATAACCAGATAGGTTTACTGGTGAGTTCAAACATTTAAGGAAGAAATTATACTAATTCTCTACAATCCCTTTCAGAGGATAGAAGCAGAGGAAATCATTTCTAATTTATTCTGTAAGGGCAGCAATAACCTAATATCGAAATCAGACAAAGAAAAAAAAACCTACAGATCAATATCTCTTAATACATGCAAAAATACTCAACAAAATATTAGTTAATTGAATCCAACAATGTATAAAAGAATTATACATCATCACCAAGTGGGATTTATCTCAGGTATGCAAGGCTAGTTCAACATTCAAAAATCAACTAATGTAATCCATCAAATCAACATACAAAAGAAGAAAATTTACATGATCATATCAATAGCATTTGACAAAATCCAACACCTGTTCATGATAAAAAAAAACTCAGAAAACTAAGAATAGAGGGGAACTTCCTCAACTTGATAAAGAATATTTATAAAATACCTATAGTTCACATCTTAATGGTGAGATACTTGAATCTTTCCGAATAAGATCAGGTACAAGATAAGGATGTCCCCTCTAACTACTGCTTTTCAACGTTATGCTGGATGTTATAGCTAATGCAATAAGGCAAGAAATGGAAACAAAAGGTATATAGATTGTGAAGGAAGAAATAAAACTGACATTGTTCACAGATAACATGGCTGTCTATGTACAAAATCTGTAAGAATCAACAAAAAAAACCCTTTAACTAATAAGCAATTATAAAAAGTTTGCTGGATACAAGATTAATATACAAAGGTCAATCACTTTCCTATGTGCTAGCAATGAATAAGTGGAATTTGAAAGTAAAAACACAAAATCATTTACATGAGAATACAAAAAAGAACTACTTAGGTATAAATCTAATAAAATGTGTACAAGATCTATATGAGAAAAACTACAAAACTCTGCTGAACAAAATCAAAGAACTAAATAAATGGAGAGATATTCCACTTTCATGGATAGGACGTATCACATTGATTGTATTACTGTAACTTTGTAGCATATTGTAAAATCAAGAATTTGTTGCCTTCAGCTTTGTTCTTCTTGCTAAAGATTGCTTTGGCTATTCAGGTCTTCTGTGGTTCCATCTAAGTTTTAGGATTTTTTTGTGAAGCAAATATATTATTTGTTATTATTTTTTGAATCCCAACATATTTAGCTTACTATCTCAAGATGCTGACAGGCTTTTTTTTTTTTTTTTTCTGCTGGGGAAGATTGGCCCTGAGCTAACATCTTTTGCCAATCTTACTTTTATTTTTTTCCCTCCCCAAAGCCTCAGTACATGATTGTATATCTTACTTTTAGGGCGTTCTAGTTCTTCTATGTGGGATGATACCTCAGCATGGCTTGACAAGCAGTGCTAGGTCCACACACAGGATCCAAACCAGTGAACCCCAGACAGCTGAGGTGGAGCATGTGAACTTAACCACTACCCCACTGGCCCAGCCCCACAAACATACTACTTGTTAAAGAGAGTTTAAAATTTCTGTGCTTAACTTCCAAAATGACAGTGTGGCATTTTACTGTTTTTTGTCTAGAACAAACAACAGAAAAATAACAGCAATAAAATCTTTTATATTTTTTGTGCATGAAATTCCAGGATTGTTTTTTTCTATTTCTGTAAAAAATGCCATTGGGATTTTGTAAAGATTGCACTGAATCTTTACATCATTTTGGGTAGTTTTGGCATTTTAATTCTTCCAATCTATGAACACAGGCTCTATTTCTATTTCCTGTGTCTTCTTAATTTCCTTCATCAATATTTTATAATTTTCAGTGTACAAGCTTTCACCTTTCAGTTACGTTTCTTCCTAAGTATTTTGTTTTTGATGACATTCTAAATGAGGTTGTTTTCTTAATTTCTTTTTCAGATAGTTCATTGTTGATGTGCAGGAACAGGACAGATTTTTGTGTTCTGACTTTGTATACTGCAGCTTTATTGAATTCATTTACTAGTTTTAAAAATTTTCTTTTTGGTTTAGTATTTAGGATTTTTATATATATATGACATATCTGCGAACAGATAATTTTACTTCTTCCTTTCCAATTTAAATGTCTCCTTTCTTTTCCTTGTCTAAATGCTCTGGCTGTGACTTTCAGTATTACATAGAATACAGGTGGTGGAAATGAGCATCCTTGCCTTGTACTGGATCTTAAAGGGAAAAGTTTTAGTTTTTCATTGATTATTTATGATGCTAGATGTCGGCTTCTCAAATATGGCCTTTATTGTATTGAGGTAAGTCTCTTCTATATATGTTTTCTTGAAAATTTTAATCATGAATGAATGTTGAACTTTGTCAAAAGCTATTTCTGTGTCTATTGAGATGATCAGGTGTGTTTTTACTTTCACTTTTGTTAATGTGATGCATCACATTGATTGATTTGCATGTATTGAACAATCCTTGCATCCCCGGGATAAATGTCTCTTGGTCCTGGTGTATAATCCTTTTAATGTGCTTTTGAATTTTATTTGCTATTATTTTATTCAGGATTTTTACATCTATATTCATCAGAGATATTGGCCTGTAGTTTTCTTTCCTTTTGATGTCTTTGGCTCTGGTAGCAGGATGATGCTAGCCTCAAAAAGGAAGTTTGGAAGTATTCCCTCTTCTTCTCTTTTTGGAATAATTTAAGAAAGGTTTGTATTAATTCTTCTTTGA
Organism: Equus quagga; assembly: GCF_021613505.1. Classification (NCBI taxonomy): domain Eukaryota; kingdom Metazoa; phylum Chordata; class Mammalia; order Perissodactyla; family Equidae; genus Equus; species Equus quagga. Next base: position 75,256,280 of record NC_060268.1, on the reverse strand, counting down.
ATGTTTGGAAGAATTCACCTGTGAATCAATCTGGCCCTCGGCTCCTCTTGTTGGGAAATTTTTGATTAGTAATTCAATCTCCTTACTCTTTGTCTGTTTTGGCTTTCTACGGCTTCTTGATTCCGTTTCGGCAGTTTGCGTGTTTCTAGGAATTTAACCACTTCTTCCAGGTTATCCAATTTGCTTTTCATAATACTCTCTAATGATTCTTTTTATTTTTAAGGCATCCATTGTAATGCCTCCTCTTTCTTTTCTGATATTGTTTATTTGTCTTCTCTTTTTTTCTTGTCTAGCTAAGGGTTTATTGATTTATTTATTTTTTCAAAAAACCAACTCAGTTCTGTTGATTTTTTTTCTACTGTTTTTCTATCTTTGACTTGATTTATTTGTGTTCTAATTAGTATTTTATTTATTCTGCCAACTTTGGGCTTAGGTTGCTTTTCTTCTTCTAGTTCCTGAGTTCATAAAGTTAGATTGTTTGATATCTTTATTCTCTTTTAATTTAGGCATTTATTGCTATAAACTTCCTTCTTATTACTGCTTTTGCTATACCATAATCTTTGGTATGTTGTGTATTCATTTTCATTCATCTCAAAACATTTTTAAAATTTTCTTTTTATTTCCTCTTTGGCCCAATGATTGTTAAAGTATGTGTTGTTCACTTTTCACATATTTATTAATTTTCTCATTTTCTTACTGCCACTGATTTATAATTTTATTCCATTTTGATCACACAAGATACTTGGAATGATTTCCATCTTCTTGAATCTGTTAAGATTTTTTTGTGATGTAATATGGAGAATGTTCTGTGTGCACTTGAGAAGAATGCATTCTGCTGTTGAGTGGAAAGTTCTGTATAAGTCTGTTAGGTCCATCTGGTCTATGGTGTTGTTCAGCTTTGCTGTTTCCTTATTGATTTTCTGTATAGATGGTCTATCCATTATAAAGAGTGGGATATTGAAGTCTCCTACTATTATTGTTATTTATTTCTCCCTTTAGATCTGTAAATGTTTACTTTATATATTTATATGCTCTGATGTTGGGTATATGTATATTTATAACTATTAAATCTTCCTCTTGAAGTGACCATTTTATCATTTATAATGAACTTCTTCTATTTTATGACAGTTTTTAGATTAAAGTCTATTTTGTCTGATATAAGTGCAGCCACCCCTAATCTCTTTGGTTACCACTTGCATGGAAGAGCTTTTTTTTATCCCTCCATTTTCAGCCTAAACTGAATCTCTTGCAGACATCATATTGAAGGATTTTTGTTTTTTAAGCATTCTGGCACTGTACGACATTTGATTGGAGAATATAATCCATTTGCACTTGAAGTAATTATTGATAGGTAAGAACATACTCTTACCATTTTGTCATTTTTTCTATTTTTTCTTTTTTTCCTTCTTTTCTCTTGCTCTTTTCATTTGTGATATGATTTTTCTATAAAGGTATGATTTTTTATTTGTCATTATCTTTTGTGTATCTACTAGAAGTTTTTTCTTGTGGTTACCATGAGGCTTATATAAAACCTGTTATACTTATGAGTCTATTTTAAGCTGATAACAACTTCAATCACATTAAAAACCTCTACACACTTATTTCTTTATACATGTACATTTTATGTTATTGACATCACAATCTACATTTTTTATCGAGGCATAATTTACATACATTATATTAGTTTCATGTGTACAACATAGTGATTCAATATTGGTATATATTTTGAAACAATCACCACAAGTCTAGTTAACACCTGTCACCATACATAGCTACAGAATTTTCCTTGTATTGAGAACTTTAAAATATGCAATACAGTATTGTTAATTATAGTCTCCAAGCTGTACCTTAAATACCCATGACTTTTTATTTTATAACTGGAAGTTTGTACCTTTTGACTCCCTTTACTTATTTCAGCCCCACATCACTTGCCTATGGCAACTGCAGTCTGTTCTCTGTATCTATAAGTTTGGTTTTCTTAGATGCCATGTATAAGAGAGATCATACAGTATTTGTCTTTCTCTGTCTGACTTATTTTATCTACCATAATGCCCTCAGAGCCCATCCATGTTGTCTCAAATGGCAAGATTTTAGTTTTTTATAGCTAATAATATTGCATTATGTATATATATATATATATATATATATGTATACACACCACATTTTTCATCCATTCATTTGTTGATGGCCACTCATGTTGTTTCCATATGTTGGCTACTGTAAATAGTCCTGCAATGAACATGGTGGGTGCATATATCTTTTCAAGTTAATATTTTCATTTTCTTTAAAAAAATACCCAGAAGTGGAATTGCTGGATCATATGGCACTTCTATTTTTAATTTTTGAGGAACCTCCATACTGTTTTCCATAGTGTCTGCACCAACTTACACTTATGCTAACAAGTGCACAAGGGTTTCCTTTTGTCACACCATTGCCAACACTTTTTTATCTCTTGTCTTTTTTATGATAGCCATCCTAACAGGAGTGAAGTAATATCTCACTGTGGTTTTGATTTGCATTTTCCTGTTGATTAGTGATGTTGAGCATCTTTTCATGTACCTGGTGGCCATCTGTATGTCTTCTTTGGAAAAGTATCTATTCAGATCTTCCACTCATTTTTTAATTGAGTTGTTTTCTTGCTATTGAGTTCTATGAGTTGTTTACATATTTTGGATATTAACCCCTTATCAGATATATGATTTTCAAATATTTTATCTCATTCAATAGGTTGTCTTTTTATTTTGTTTATGCTTCTTTTACTGTGCAGAAGCTTTTTAGCTTGATGTAATCCCACTTGTTTATTTTTGCTTTTGTTGCCTTTGCTTTTGGTGTCAAACTCAAGAAAATTATCACCAAGACCAATGTTGAGGATCTTACTGCCTGTTTTCTTCTAGGAGTTTTATGGTTTCAGATTTTATATTCAAATCTTTAATCCATTTTGAATTAATAATGCATATTGTGTAAAATATCAGTCTACTTCATTCTTTTACATTTCCCAGCACCATTTATTGAAGAACCTGTCCTTTCCCCATTGCATATTCTTGGCTCCTTTGTCATAGATTATTGACTATATATGCATAAGTTTATTTCTGGGCTTTCTATTCTGTTCCATTGATCTATGTGTCTACTTTTATGTCAACACCATACTATTTTGATTACTCTAGCTTTTTAATATAGTTTGAAATCAGGGAACATGATGCCTCAAGCTTTGTTCTTCTTTCTCAGGATTGCTTTGGCTAACAAAGGTCTTTTGTGGGATGGTTCATTCTATTTCTCTGAAAAAGTGTCATTAGAATTTTGATAGGGTTTGCATTGAATCATCTGTAGATTACTTTGATAGTATGGACATTTTAATGATATTAATTCTTCCAATCCTTGAGCATAGAATATCTTTCGACTTATTTGCATCTTCTTCAATTCCTTTCATTAATGTCTTACAGTTTTCCATGTAGAGGTTTTTCACCTCCTTGGTTAAATTTACGCCTAGGTATTTTACTTTTTTTTTTTTTGGAAGATTAGCCATGAGCTAACATCTGCTGACAATCCTCTTCTTTTTGCTGAGGAAGACTGGCCCTGAGCTAACATCCATGCCCATCTTCCTCTGCTTTATATGTGGGATGCCTGCCACAGCATGGCTTGACAAGTGGTGCATAGGTCTGCACCCAGGATCTAAACTGGCAAACCCCAAGCGGCCAAAGTGGAATGTGTGAACTGAACTGCTGCACCACCAGGCCAGCCCTGGTATTTTACTCTTTTTGATGCTATTGTAAATGAGATTATTGTCTTAATTTCTCTTTCATATAGTTTTTTATTAATGTATAGAAATGCAAACGATTTCCGTGTGTTGATTTCATATTTTGCAACTTTAGTGAATTCATTTATTTCTAACATTTTTGCTGAAGTTTGTAAGCTTTCCTATATATAATGTCTGAGCATCTGCAAATAGTGATAGTTTTACTTCTTTCTTTCCAATTTAGATGCCTTTTACTTCTTTTTCTTGCCTAATTGCTTGACCTAGGACTTTCAGTACTATATTGAATAAAAGTGACAAGAGTGGGCATCCTTATCTTGTTACTGATCTTAGAGGGAAAACTTTCAGCTTTTCACCATTTAATATGATGCTCCCTGTGGATTTATCATATATGGCCTTTATTATATTAAGATACATTTCCTCTATACCTACTTCATTGAGAGTTTTTATTGTTAATGTATGTTAACTTTTGTCAAATTCATTTTCTGTATCTAGTGAGATAATCATATGATTTTTATGCTTCATTTTGTCAATGTGGTGACATTGATTGATTTGCAGATGTTGCAACATCCTTGCATACCTGGAATAAATTCCATTTGATCATGGCATATAATCCTTTTAAGTTATTGTTGAATTCAGTTTGCTAATATTTTGTTGAGAATTTTTGCATCTATGTCAGGAACATTGACTTTTCTTGTGGTGACGTTGTGTGGCCAGGGTAATGCTGGCCTTGTAAAATGAGTTTGGAATTGTTCCTTCCTATTCTATTTTTTTGGCGAATATCAAAAGGATTCGTATTAATTCTTTGAATGGTTGGTTGAATTTACCAGTGAAGCCATGTGGCACTGGGCTTTTGTTTGTTGGATAGTTTTTGATTACTGATTCAACCTTATTACTAGTAATCAGTCTGTTCAGTTTCTATTTCTTCATAATTCAGACTTGAGAAGTTTGTGTTTCTAGGAATTTACCCATTTCTTCTAGGTTGTCCAATTTGTTGGCATATAATTGTTTGTAATAGTCTACTATGATTCTTTGTATTTTGGTGGTATTAGTTGTAACATCTTCTCTTGCATTTCTGATTTTATTTATTTGGGTACTGTCTTTTTTTCTTGGTAGTCTAGCTAAAAGTTTGTCAATTTTGTTTATCTTTTCAAAGAAGCAGCTCTCGATTTCATTGATCTTTTTAAATTGTCTTTTTAGCCTCTATTTTATTTATTTCTGATCTGATCTTTGTTGTTTTCCTCTCTCTACTAACTTTGGGCTTTGTTTGTTCTTCTTTTTATAGTTTCTTGAGGTGTAAATTTAGGTTGTTTATTTGAGATTTTTCTTGTTTCTTGATGTAAGCATTTATCGCTACAAACTTCCCTCTTAAAACTGCTTTTTTCTTGAGATAAGCACTTATTGCTATAAGCTTCCCTCTTAGAACTATTTTTGCTGCATCTCATAAGTTTTGGTATGTTGTATTTACATTTTCATTTGTCCCAAGTTATTTTTTAATTTCTCTTTTGATTTCTTTTCTGCCACACTGGTTGTTCAGTGGCATGGTTTTTAATCTCCACATGTATGTGAATTTTCAAGTTTTCTTCTTGTAAATAATTTCTAGTGTCATACCATTGTGGTCAGGAAAGATGCTTGATATAATTTCAGTCTTCATAAATTAGTTAAGACTTGTTATGTGACCTAACATATGATCTGTCCTGGACAATATTGTATGTACACTTCAGAAGAGTGGATATTCCGTTGCTTTTGGGTGGAATGTTCTGTTTGTATTTGTTAAGTCTATCTCATCTAACATTTCATTTAAAGCCAACATTTCCTTATTGATTTCCTGTCTGGATGATCTATCCATTGATGTAAATAGAGTACTAAAGTCTCCTACTACTACTGTATTGCTGTCTAATTTTCCCTTTAGGTCTGTTAATATTTGCTTTATATATCTAGGTGCTCCTATTTTGGGTGCATAAATATTTACAAATGTTATATATTCTTATTTGATTGGCCTCTTTATCATTTTGTAATGTCCTTCATTGTCTCTTATTAGAGTCTATGTTTTAAAGCCTATTTTGTCCGACATAAGTATAGCTACCCCAGCTTCTTTTGCTTTCCATTTGCATGGAATATCTTTTTCTATCCTTTTACTTTCAGTCTGTGTGTGTCTTTATGTCTGAAGTTAGTCTTTTGTAGCCAACCTATAAATGGGTCTCTTTTTTTTTTTATCCATTCAGCCACTCTATCTGTTTTGATTGGAGAATCTAGTCTACTTACATATAAAGTAATTATTGATAGGTGTGTACTTATTGCCATTTTGTTAATTGTTTTCTGGATTCTTTGTTGTTCCTCTGTTCCTTTCTTCTTCTCTTGCTCTCTTCCTTTGTAGTTTGATTACTTTTTTTAGTGGTATGCTTAGATTACTTTCTCATTATCATTTGTGTATCTACTGTAGGTTTTTGTTTTGTAGTTGCCATGTGGCTTACACAAACAACTTATCTTTATAAAGAATATGTTGAGTTGATAACTTAAGTTTGAAGACATTCTAAAGCTCTATATTTTTACTCTCCCTCCCCATATTTTATGTTTTTAATGTTGTATTTTACATCTTTTTATCTTTTGTATCTCAACTAATTATTGTAGTTCCAATTATTTTTACTACTTTTGTCCTTTAATCTTCATACCAGCTTTATAAGTGATTAATCCACTACCTTTAACATATATTTACATTTACCAGTGAGATTTACTTTAATATGTTTTCTTGTTACTAATTAGTACCTTTTGTTTTCAGTTTGAAAAAGTTTCTTTAACACTTCCTGTAAGGCTTGTTTAGTGGTGATAAACTCCTTTAGCTTTTGCTTGTCTGGAAAACTCTGTCTCTCCTTCAATTCTGAATGATAACTTTACCAGGTACAATATTCTTGGTTGGAAGGTTTTCCTTTTAGCACTTTGAAGATATTGTGCCACTCCCTTCTGGCCTGCAAAATTTCTGCTGAACAATCAGCTGATAGTCTCATGGGGGTTCCCTTGTACACAACAACTTGTTTTTCTCCTGCTGATTTGAAGATTCTCTCCTTGTCTTTAACTTTTTACATTTTAATTATAATATGTCTTGATGTGAACCTCTTTGGATTCATCTTATTTGGAACTTTCTTGCCTTCCTTGACCTGGATGTCTGTTTCCTTCCCCAGGTTAGGAAAGTTTTCAGCCATTATTTCTCAAGTAAGTTTTCTGGCCCTTTCTTTCTCTTTTCTCCTTGTGGGACTCCTATAATGTGAATGTTAGTCTTCTTGACGTTGTCTCATAAGTCCTTTAAGCTATCTTTTTTTCATTCTTTTTTCTTTTTGCTGCTCTGATTGATTGAGTTCCTCTGCTCTGTCTTTGAGTTCACTGATTCTTTCCTTTGCTTCATCTAGTCAGCTGTCAAATCCCTCTAAAGTATTTTTCAGTTGTTATGTTCTTCAACTCTGTGACTCCTTTTTGGTACTTTCTTATATTTTCTAACTCTTCATTGAAGTTTTCATCTTCTCCTGAGTTCATTGAGCATCTTTATGGCCATCACTTTAAACTCTTTATTAGGCAAATTATTTATCTCCATTTTATTAAGGTTTTTTCCTGAGATTTTGTCTTGTTCTTTCATTTGGAACATATCCCTTTGTTTCTTCATTTTTCTTGACTCTCTGTCTTGGTTTCTATGCATTAGATGAAGCAGCTACCTCTCCCAGTCTTGAAGTGTTGGCCTTGTGTAGGTGATGAACTCTATTGTTCAACCCTACCCTAGCTCTTGATTGTCTTTCAAACCTTTGAGATTATCCAAGTAGACTATTTTATTTTTCATAGCTTCCAGTTGTTGAGGTTGTGCCAAAACCTGTCAGTGTCCCAAAGGGAAGTATTTCAGTCAGCACCTAAAATCAGGCTGATTGGAAGCCAGATCCTCACGAAGCAGCTTTTAAAGAGTGCAATATATACAGTCCTGTGGGACCTTGAGCATAAGCCTCACTGGCCACCATAGTCTGGCAATACAGAGGTGTCTCCCAGTTAGCAGTTTCAAAACAAAGGGCTCCAGATGAGTGTATAATCTCCTTTCTTGGATATACCAATGTACTGTAACAAGGCAGATGAGAGCACCTAGAGGAATTTCCCAGCCTGTATTCCCTGAGAGCACGTCTGTAGCCCTTAGATGTGTGCCAATCCTGAAGCCTGCTTCTATGGTCAAACTCTGGGACAAGCAAGTAAGCCTCTTTCACAGAAAGCCTAGGGGAGTGTTTCAGTCTAGTGTCTGTGCGGTGCCCTGGATGTGGTAGCCTGCTAAGAACTGTCTCTACAATTGTTACAGTTTCGTGGGACCCAGGAACACAAGCCTCCCTGGCCACCAAAGCCAGGCAATCAAGGGGTATCCTTTGGGTGGCAGCTGCAAAAACCAGGGTTCCAGACATAAAAACAGGTATATAAGCTTCCCTTCAAGAGATGCCAGTGTTCTCAAGTGTGTTGGTGGAGAGCATGAAGACGGTGCCCACTCTCCAAGGTCTCAGGAAAGGTTATAGTCAGCCTTTAGATGTATGTTTAATTAGAAGCCTGCCCTTAAGACTGCAGTTATAATGATAAAGTAATAGGCCTCTTTCACAGAAAGACTGAGTTTCTGGGTCTGTTGCCTCTTGCTGTGCCCTGGGGATGGTAGCTGTTTAAGAGCTCTTTCTCCATTGGTTATAGTTCTGTGGGACTCATTGAACATAAGATCCACTGGCCATCAGAGCCAGGGAATATAGAGGTATCCCCCAGCAGCAGCTGTAAAAATCAGGGCACCATACAAGGGTATAAGCTCGTTTCTGGAAAATACCAGTGAGCTGGAGAGAGGAAGAGGGAGAGCACAAAGATTGTGTCCATCAGCCTCCATTTCCTCATAGCACCTCCATAGGACCCTATAAGTGTGCCAAACCAGAAGCCTGCCCCTCAGGCAAAGTTCCTGAACAAGCAAATAGGCCTCTTTGACAGAAAGACTGGGGGTGTGTTTTAGTCTGCTATTTGTGCAATGTCCCTGGAGTGGTGGTCTGCTGAGAACTGGCTCTTCAATTGTTACAGTCCCATAGGATACAGAAACATAAGCCCCTCTGGCCTCCAGAGCTAGGAGATCAAGAATCATCTCCTTGGTGGCAACCACAAATACCAGTATTCAGATATGGAACATGGGGCTCCAGACTTGTGTAGAAGCTCCCTTCCAGGAGACACTGGCTCTCTGGAGAATGGCAGAGGGAGAGCACAAAGATGGTTCCCACTGTCTTAAGCAAGGCAGAAGAGGAGTGCAAAGATGGCACCCTTTGAAAATAGAAAAGAAAAGATAAACAAGGAAAATTTTAAAAGAGAAAGAAAAAGAATATAAAAGAAGAAAAAGAAGAGAAATAAAAAGAAGAAAAAAGCTAGGCTGGCCCCGTGGCCGAGTGGTTAAGTTCATGCGCTCTGCTGCAGGCGGTCCAGTGTTTCGTTGGTTTGAATCCTGGGCACGGACATGGCACTGCTCATCAAACCACACTGAGGCAGCGTCCCACATGCCACAACTAGAAGGACCCACAATGAAGAATACACAACTATGTACCAGGGGGCTTTGGGGAGAAAAAGGAAAAAATAAAATCTTTAAAAAAAAAGAAGAAGAAAAAAGCACCTGCTAGTTTTAGCAAGGCAGAGCGAGAGCATGGAAGATGGCACCTGCTGGCTAAAGCATAAAGATGGCACTCACTGGAAAAGAAAAAAAAAGAATATGGTGCTCACCATATAATAAATGCATTCATATGCTTTATCAAGGCAAAGGGAGAGCAGGAAGTTGGTACCCACCAACCTATGTACCCAGAGAGTTTCCCAGCAAGCCCTTGTTCCTCAGACAAATGCTTTAAAATTAGCAGATGAGTCTATTTTTTTACATAAAGTCTGCGTATTTTTCAAAAGGCAGCTTCTGCATTGGGCCCTGGTGCAGAGGAGTCTGTGTGCTAGTACTTTAAGAGCCATTTCTCAGTTTGCTGCAGTGACACGATTCTTGTGAGCATGAGACCCATTGATTTTCAAGGCCAGATGTTTTGGGGGGCTCATCTGTCAGGTGCTGCTCTTAAAAGTTGGGATGCCTAATGTGGGTGCAAATGTTTTGCTCCTCAGAGAGAAACTCTGGGTTTTGAGTTCCCTCTTGATTGCAGGTTGCTGCACCAGGCATGGTGTTTATGGCAAGACTGTGCCTCAAACTTTCTTATGCACTTTGATGTGTTTTCTTCTTATTTTCCTGATGTGGAGGTGTTTGTCCTCCAGTTTTTAGGGTTTTTTTTTTCAGAGGAAATTATTTCATATATAGTTACAGATTTGATGTGTTCATGGGAGGTGAGTTCAGGGTCTTCCTATGTCACCATTTTGAACTGGAAGCTATATTTTTTATATTGCATATCCATTACCAAATTATTGTGTCTATAGTTATTTTTAATACTTTTGTCTTTTAACTTTTATACTAGAGTTAAAGTGATTTACAAACCACCATTGCAGAATTAGAATATTCTGAATTTGACTATATACTTACCTTTACCAGCAAGTTTTATATTGTTATGTTTTCATGTTACTGATTAATATCCTCTCATTTCAACTTAAAGAAATCCCTTTAGCATTTTGTGTATGGCAGGTCTAGTATTGAAGAACTTTAAGCTTTTGTTTGTCAAAAAAATGTCTTTATCTCTCCGTCATTTCTGAAGAGTTTTTCCAGGCATAGTATTCTTGGTTGGCAGTTTTTTCTTTCAGGACTTTAAATATATCATTCTACTCTCTCCTGGCCTGTAAGGTTTTTGCTGAGAAATCAGCTAATCACCTTATGGAGTTTCCATTATATGTGATGAGTCCCTTTTCTCTTTCAGCTCTTAAAATTCTCTCTCTGCCTTTTACTTTTGTAATTTTATTATAATGTGTCTTGTAGTTTTCTTTGAGTTGATCCTATTTGGGGATGTTCATTCTTCATGAATGTAGATATCCATATCTCTCCCAAGATTTGGGAAATTTTCAGCCATTATTTCTGTAATTAAGCTTTCTGCCCCTATCTCCCTCTCTTCTCCTTCTGGGACTCCCATAATGCATAAATTAGGTCATTTAATGGAGTCAGCTATTGACTGAATGTTTGTGTTCTCTCAAAAGTCATTATGATGAAATCTTAACCCCCAAAGTAATGGTTTAGGATATGGCACCTTTGGATTGTTATTAGGTCATGAGGGTGGGGCCCTCATGAATGAGATTACTGTCCTTATAATAGAGGCCCCAGATATGTGCTTTGTCCTTTCTGCCTTGTGAGATTACAGTTAGAAGATGGACATCAGTGAGGAAGTGGGTCCTTATCAGACACTAAATCTACTGGTGCCATGACCTTGGACTTCCCAGTCTCCTGAAATGTGAGAAATACGTTTTTCTGTTGATTATAAGCTACTCAGTCTATTGTATTCTTGTTATAGAAACCCAAATGGACTGACATATAAAATTGGTACTGAGACATAGAGATGCTGCTATAACAAAAACCTAAAAATATGAAAGGAGCTTTGGGACAGGGTAATGGGTAGAGGCTGGAAGGGTTTTGCGGTGCATGCTAGAATAGGCTTACATTGCCATAAATAGACTGTTAAGGGTGATCCTGCTGAGAGCCCAGAAAGAAATTAGGAGAACTGTAAGAAAGTTTCAAAATCCTTAGAGAATACCTAAGTATTCCTGAGGAGAATGCTGTTAGAAATATGGACACTCAAAGCCGTTCTGATGAGGTCTCAGGTATAAATGAGGAATATGCTATCGGAAACTGGAGGAAAGGTGATCCTTGTTATAAAGTGGCAAATAATTTGGCTGAATTGTGTTTGTTTCCTTGTGTTTTGTGTAAGGAAGAACTTGCAAGTGATGAAATTGGATATTTCATCTAATGAAGAAACATCTAAGGAAAGCATTGAAGTTGCAGTCTGGTTCCTCCTAACTGCTAAAGTAAAATACAAGAAGAAAGAAATGACTTAAAGAAGGAATTGTTAATCCAAAAGGAAGCAGAACTTTAAAAATTAGAATATTCTTGGCCTATCCATATTGGAAAAAATAAGAAAGCCTGTTTGGGAGAGAATACACAGGTGTGGTCAAATTTGATAAAGAAATTATTATGGTTCTGCCTTCTCAACAGATGCTATGACATCAAGACAATGGGGAGATTAATCAGTCACCTAAACAGAAGCCAGGGCTTATTGTCCAAGATGATGGAAGGATGACCATGAAGTCATCAGGACTGCCTCTCCTGTTACAGGCCCAGAGAGTGGGGACCTGGGCACAGAATTATTTTAAAGAAGGGGCTTCTTCTACCTGGCACTGTCTCACAACAGCAGTTCTACTCTCCACACTCCATCATTGCATTCCTCAGCTGCCTCAGATGTGGCTCCAGAGGGCCCTAGTGCAGTGTGCAACCCCAAACCAGTAGAGTCTCTAGCATATGATTCCAGCCTGGGAGAGTCACAAGCACGTGACTCCAACCCACGAGACCTGTGGCAAGGGCTCTGCCCAGCAAAGTCGTGTTGACAGGGCTGCCCAATGCTTTGGGGGCAATCTCAACCAGAGCCTTGGAGGCCCAATCCCTGCCCCAGTATGTCTAGAAGGAGGAACTAGAGGCACAGTGAGCCTGGAGGGCAGAGCATCAAATCACATATTTATTCTTGAGCCTTAACATTTAATTTTTTTTGCCATATTAGGTTTTGGACTTGAGAATTGTCACTACTTTTTTCTATAATATTTCTGTCTTTTGGAATGGGAATGTCACTTGGTATCAAATCTACTGAGGCCCTGATCTTGGACTTCCTAGGCTCCCAAAATGTGAGAAATAAAGTTCTATTATTTATAAGCTACCCAGTCTATGGTATTTTTTATAGCAACCCAAAGGAACTGAAATAGTCTCCCATATATATAATAGATTTTTTCACTTTTTTATTCATTTTTCTTTTTTTCTCTCCTCTGACTAATAATTTCAAATAACTTGTCCTTAACTTCACTGATTCTAATATCTTCTTGGTCAAGTCTGTTATTGAAGCTCCATATTGAATTTTTCATTTCATTCATGGTATTCTTTAGGTCCAGAATCTCTTTGCTTTTTTTTTTTTTAGTTATTTTATTGAGGTCATATTGGTTTGTAACACTATGTAATTTCAGGTGTACATTATTATACATATCAGTTTCTGTAAAGACTGCATTGTGCTTATGACCAGTAGTCTAGTTTTTGTGTGTCACTATACACATATGCTCCTTTACTCCTTTCGCCCATCACCCCAACCCCTTCTCCTCTGGTAACCACTAATCTGTTCTCCTTATGCATGTGTTTATCCTCCTAATATGAGTGAAATCATATGGTGTTTGTCTTTCTCTGTCTGGCTTATTTCACTTAACATAATACCCTCAAGGTCCGTCCATGTTGTTGTAAATGGGACAATTTGGGGGGTTTTTATAGCTGAATAGTATTCCATTGTATGTATATATATCACATCTTCTTTATCCATTCATCAGTTCATGGGTACATCCATGTCTTAGCTATTGTGAATAATGCTGTGATTAATATAGGGATCCATAAATCTCTTTATGTTGCTGATGTCATGTTCTTTGGATAAACACCTATTGGTGGGATAGCTGGATCATATGGTATTTCTATTTTTAATTTTTTGAGAAATCTCCATACTGTTTTCCATAGGGGCTGCACCAGTTTGCATTCCCATCAGCAGTGTATGAGTGTTGCCTTTTCTTCACATCCTCTCCAACATATGTTATTTTTTGTCTTGTTAATTGTAGTCATTCTCACAGATGCAAGGTGATATCACATTGTACTTTTGATTTACATTTCCCTAATAGTGATGCTGAACATCTTTTCATGTGTGGTTGGCCATCTGTATATCTTCTTTGGAAAAATGGCTGTTCATATCCTCTGCCCATTTTTTGATCAGGTTGTTCCTCTTATTGTTGTGAAGTTCTATGAGTTCTTTGTATATTTTGGAGATTAACCCCTTGTCAGATATATGCTTTACAAATATTTTCTCCCACTTGGTGGATTGTTTCTTCGTTTTGTTCATAGTTTCCTTTGCCCTGAAGAAGCTTTTAGTCTGTTGTAGTCCCATTTATTTATTTTTTGTTTTGTTTCCCTTGGCTGAGTAGATGCGGTATTTGAAAAGTTGTGACTAAGTCTGATATCAGAGTGTACTGGCTATATTTTCTTCTAGGAGTTTTATGGTTTCAGGTCTTACGTTCAAGTCTTTAATCCATTTCGAGTTAATTTTTGCATATGGTGTAAGATAATGATCTAGTTTCATTCTTTTGCGTGTGGCAGTCTAGTTTTCCCAACACCATTTATTGAAGAGACTTTCCCTTCTCTATTGTACATCCTTGGCTTCTTTGTCAAAAATTAGCGGTCCATAATGTGTGGCTTTACTTCTGGGCTATCAATTATGTTCCATTAATCCATGTATCTGTTTTTTGTGCCAGTACCATGTTGTTTTAATTACTCTAGCTTTGTAGTATATTTTTAAGTCAAGGATTGTGATGCCACTAGCTTGGTTCTTTTTCCTTGGGATTACTTTGTCTATGTGGGGTCTTTTGTTGTTCCATTTAATTTTAGGATTCTTTGTTCTAATTCTGTGAAGGATGTCATTGGGATTCTGATTGGGATTGCCTTGACTCTGTAGATTCCTTTAGATAAATGGACATTTTAACCATGTTTATTCTTCCAATCCATAAGCATAGAATATCTTTCCATTTCTTTAAGTCTTCTTCAATTTCTTTCAGTAATGTCTTATAGTTTTCTTGTCTAGATCTTTTGTCTAGATCTAGTTGTCTAGAGCTTTCACTTCCTTGGTTAAATTTATTCTCAGATATTCTATTCTTTTTTTTTTTTTTTAAAGATTTTATTTTTTCCTTTTTCTCCCCAAAGCCCCCCGGTACATAGTTGTGTATTCTTCGTTGTGGGTTCTTCCAGTTGTGGCATGTGGGATGCTGCCTCAGCGTGGTCTGATGAGCAGTGCCATGTCCACGCCCAGGATTTGAACCAACGAAACACTGGGCCGCCTGCAGCGGAGCGCGCAAACTTAACCACTCGGCCACGGGGCCAGCCCCTCAGATATTCTATTCTTTTTGTTGTGATTGTAAGTGAGATTGTATTCTTGACTTCTCTTTCTGCTGGTTTGTTATTAGTGTATAGAAATGCAACTGATTTTTTTAAAAGATTTTTAAAATTTTTTTCCTTTTTCTCCCCAAAGGCCCCCAGTACATAGTTGTATATTCTTCTTTGTGGGTCCTTCTAGTTGTGGCATGTGGGACGCTGCCTCAGCATGGTTTGATGAGCAGTGCCATGTCCGCGCCCAGGATTCGAACCAACGAAACACTGGGCCGCCTGCAGAGGAGCACGCGAACTTAACCACTTGGCCACGGGGCCAGCCCCTCAACTGATTTTTTCTAAGTTGATTTTGTACCCTGCAGTTTTGCTGTAATTGTTGATTATCTCTAACAGTTTTCTAGTGGATTCTTTAGAATTTTCTATATATAGAATCATGCCATCTGCAAACAGTGAGAGTTTTACTTCTTCTTTTCCAATTTGGATCCTTTTATATCTTTTTCTTGCCTAATTGGTCTGTCCAAAACCTCCAGTACTATGTTGAATGAGAGTAATGAGAGTGGGCACCCTTGTCTTGTCCCTGTTCTCAGAGGGAGGGCTTTCGGTTTTTCACCATTAAGTATGGTGTTGGCTATGAGTTAGTCATATATGGGCTTTATTATGTTGAGGTACTTTCCTTCTATACTAATTTTCTTGACATTTTTTATCATAAATAGATGTTGGATCTTGTCAAATACTTTCTCTTCATCTATTGAGATGATCATGTGAATTTTATTCCTTATTTTGTTCATGTGGTGCATCACATTGATTGATTTGCAGATGTTAAATCATCCTTGCCTCCCTGCTATAAATTCCACTTGATCATGGTAAATGATCCTTTTAATGTATTGCTGTACTCAATTTGCCAATATTTGTTGAGGATTTTTGCATCTATGTTTATCAGGGATAATTTTCCTTCTTTGGGTTGTTCTTGTCTGGTTTTGATATCAGGCTAATATTGGCCTCATAGACTGAGTTAGGTAGCATTCCATCTTCTTCAACTTTTCAAGATAGTTTGAGAGGGATAAGTATTAGACCTTCTTTGAATGTTTGGTAGAATTCTCCAGAAAGCCATCTGGTCCTGGATTTTTGGTTTTTTGGAGATTTTTGAATGCTGCTTCAATCTCTTTATTTGTGATTCGTATAATCAGATTCTCTATTTCTTCTTTATTCAGTTTTGGGGGATAGTATTAGTCTAAGAATTTATCCATTGAATAGGGCCGGAGCCAGGCCATGGGTCTACTTCTGGATCCACAGTCAAGTCTGTAGATAGGCCTTTTACTAGGGACTTGGATGGCATGTTTCTTGCAGATTCCCTGGGGAGGCAGAATGGCCGCCTGACCATGGTAAAGTGAGGCTGGAACTGAGTTTCAGGGTCCATAGTCAAGACTGATATCAGTGGGTCTGCTACCAGGGACACCAACAGCCATTTCTTCTAGGTTATCCAATCTGCTAGCAAAGTTTTTCATACTATACTCTTATAATCCTTTGTATTTCTGTGTTATCCATTGTAACTGCTCCTCTTTCATTTTTAATTCTATTTAGTTGAGCCCTCTGTCTTTTTTCTTAGTAAGTCTGGCTAAGGTTGTCAATTTCATTTATCTTCTCAAAGAACCAGCTCTTAGTTTCATTGGTCCTTAGTACTGTTATTTTGGGAAATGGGGTCTCTATTTATTTCTGCTTTAATTTTTATTATTTCTCTCCTTCTGATAACTTTGGGCTTTGTTAATTCTTCTTTTTTCTAATTCTGTTAGGTGTAGTTTAAGATTATTTGTTTGAGATCTTTCTTATTTGCTGATATAGGCCTATACTGCTATAAATTTCCCCGTCAGTAATAATTTCACTGCATCCCATAGGAGTTGGTATGTAGTATTTTCCTTTTCACTTGTCTCCATGCATTTTTTAATTTTTCCTTTGATGTCTTCATTGATCCTATGGTTGTTCAGGAGCATGTTGTTTAGTATCCATGTATTTATTCATTTTCCCAGCTTTTTTTCTTGTGGTTGATTTCTAGTTTTATAGCATTATAGTTGGAAAAATGCTTGATATGATTTCAATCTTCTTAAATTTATTGAGGCTTGCCTTGTTTCCCAACATATGGTCTATCTTTGATAATGCTCCATGTACATTTGAGAAGATTGTGTATTCTCTTATTTTTGGGTGGAATGTTCTCTCTCTCTCTCTCTCTTTCTCTCTCTCTCTCCATATATATATATGTAAAGTCCATCTGGTCTAGTGTTTCATTTAAGTCCACTGTTTCCTTGTTGACCTCCTGTCTGGATGATCTATCCTTTGATGTAAGTGGGGTGTTGATGTCTTCTGCTATTATTATATTACTAATTTCTGCCTTTAGGTCTGTTAGTAGTTGGTTTATATACTTTGGTACTCCTGTATTAGGTGCATATATATTCATCTCTTCACTCTGAGCCTATGTGTGTTTTTAGAGCTGAGATGTGTTTCCTGGAGGCAGCATATTTTTGTGTCTTGTTGTTTAATCTGTCTAACCACTCTGTGTCTTTTAATGGAGATTTCTATCCATTTTCATTTAGAGTGATTATTGACATTTGAGGGCTTAATACTGCCATTTTGTCTCTTGTTTTCCAATTGTTCTA
This sequence comes from Equus quagga, assembly GCF_021613505.1. NCBI lineage: Eukaryota > Metazoa > Chordata > Mammalia > Perissodactyla > Equidae > Equus > Equus quagga. Next base: position 75,238,774 of record NC_060268.1, on the reverse strand, counting down.
TATTTCCATTGTTTCTTTTCCCTTGTATTTCTGACTGCCATTTCAGTTTGGTGGTTTTCTCTGATGCTTTTCTCAGTTGTCTCCCCATTTATGATTTTCTCCTTATTTTTCTCTTTATTTGTCTTTATTTCTCTCTCTGCTCTAATTTTTTGTTTAGTGGTTACCGTGAGGTTTGTATAAAAGAGCTCATAGGTGGGGCTGGCCCCATGGCCAAGTGGTTAAGTTCGCGCGCTCCGCTGCAGGTGGTCCAGTGTTTCATCAGTTCGAATCCTGGGTGCGGACATAGCACTGCTCATCAAACCATGCTGAGGCAGCATCCCACATGCCACAACTAGAAGGACTCACAACGAAGAATATACAACTATGTACCAGGGGGCTTTGGGAAGAAAAAGGAAAAAAATAAAAAATAAAATCTTAAAAAAAAAAAGATCTCATAGATCCTACATTAAAGATCCTACATTAGCCTAACCAGTTTCTATCCTTTTTCTCTTCCCCTTCTGAGTTATTATTGTCACAGTTTATCCTTTTTGTGTTATGGGCTAAAATCGAAGTGCTCATAGTTATTTTGGATGCTTATCTTCCCTTTTTCTCTAATGTTTACTAACCTGTTCTGATAGAGACCTGAAATTTTTTTATTTCATCTACTTAGCTCCTTGCTCAAAGCTTTGTAAACCTCTGCCTTTTTGTTTCAGGTAGGAGGGCTTCCTTCACCATTTCTTGTAAGGCTAATCTAGTAGCAATGAACTCTTCAGCTTTTGTTTATCTGGGAAAGGTTTTATTTCTCCATGATATCTCAAGGATGGTTTTGCTGGATATGGTATTCTTGTCTGAAAGTTTTTGTCTTTCAGTATTTTGAATATATCATTCCATTTTCTCCTAACCTATAAAGTTTCTGCTGAGAAATATGCTGAAAGCTTGATAGGGGTTCCTTTGTAGGTTATTTTCTTCTGCCTTGCTGCCCTTAATATTTTTTCTTTGTCATTGTCTTTTGCCAGTTTTACTACTATATGCCTTGAAGAAGGTCTTTTTCTGTTGATGTAATTAGGAGTTCTATAGGAGTTCTATTGGCTTCATGTACTTGTAAGTCCAGTTTTTTGCCCAAGTTTAGGAATTTCTCATCTATTGTTTCTTTGAACAAGCTCTCTGCACCTTTCTGCCACACTTCTCCCTCTGGAATACTTATAATCCTTATGTTGCTTTTCCTAATTGAGTTGGATATTTCTCGAAGAAGTTCTTCATTTTTTACAAAAACTTAGTTCTTTCTCCTCCTCCACCTGAAGCAATTCTATATTTCTATTTTCTAATTCACTAATTCTGTCCTCCATAACATCAGCTCTATTTTTATGGTTTCTAGATTATTTTTATGTCATTAATTATGGTCTTCATATCTAGAATTTCTGTAGAGTTTTTTTTAAGGGCTTCAATCTATTTGATGAAATATTCCTTTTGCTCATTAATGTTGTTCCTGAGCTCATTGAACTGTCTTTTTCAGTTTTCTTGGAACTTGTTGAGTTTCTTCATGACAGCTATTTTAATTCTCTGTCATTTAGATTGTAAATTTCCGTGATCTCAGGTTTGGTTTCTGGAGACTTGTCATTTTTTCTTCTGTTCTGAAGTATTACTGTAGTTCTGCATGGTGTTTGATGAATTGATCCTTTGCTGGTGCATTTGTGGTAGCATCAGGTCACATATTCTACCTGCCACTGCTGGGGGAGGCAGGAGCTGTGTTTTCTGATCCTGCCTCATCTGCTGGTAGTTGTGCTGGTAGAGCTGCTCTGCATTTGCACAGACTGGCCACAGTCACTTGGCAAATTGTGCTCACCTCAGGGGGCCTCTGCACTCAGCAGGCAGGGCCTCTGTGTTCAGATGTCAGGTTGCTGTCATGTAGGCAGGGACACTGAGCTCTGCAGGAGACTGACTGATTTGCTGCACTAGGCAGGAGGGGTGCTTCCTTCCATGCAGGCCCACGCTGTGCTTGCAGGCAATTTGGCTGAGCTGCTGCAGTTGGTGGACAGGGTGCCTTCATGGGATTTGAGCTGCTGCCACTTGGTGGGGAACATTCCCACAGGTGAGGCTGCTGCCGTGTGGTAGGTGCTTCTGTGGGCCAGTTCCCCACTCTGAAAGTGTTCATGCATGGGCTGGGCTGCCCCTGCCTCCACTTATAGTCACACCAGCTGCTTTGTGAGGATCTGTGACCTGGATTGCTGCCACTGGGGAAGGGGAGGAGTCTGCTCACCTAGTTCTACTGCTTCCTAGGGATCCAGTCCACCCCTTTCAGGTGTATGGCTGTGTGGATCTCTCAGGTGTCCTGTTTTGCTGTATAGGGAATCCTTTGCTGGTTAATGAATGTCTGTTTAGTTCTAACTTCAAGGGGAGAGACCAAGGGAACAACTCATTCTGCCATGATGCTGACATCCCAGAATATCTGCTTGATTCTTTTTTATGATGTCTATCACCACTGAACTTCTCTTCTGTTCATGTATTATTTTCCTGATTTCATTGAGTTGTCTGTCTGTGTTCTGTAAATCACTGAGATTCCTTAAAACAATGATTCTAAATTCCTTGTCAGGCAATTCATATATCTGCATATTTTTGGGGTTGGTTACTGGGGTTTTATTAGTTTCCTTTGTGGTTTCATGTTTGCCTGATTCTTCATGGTCTATGTACCCTTGCACTGATATCTGTGCATTTGAAGGAACAAAAACTTCTTCCTGTCTTTACAGACTTGTTTCAGCAGGTGAAAACTTTCTCCTGCTGGATCTCCACACTAATGGAACTACCTTTGGGATCACAGTTGACCAGAGCTGGAACTGGGTCATGTGGCTGCTGCCAAGTCCACAGTGGTGTCCATGGTTGGCAGGCCTATTACCAAGGGCTAAGGCAGGCATGGTTCCTGCTAGCTCACTAGGTGGATGGAATTGCCTCAGGGATGATAGTTTAATAGGGCTGGAGCCAGGCCATGGGTCTACTTCTGGATCCACAGTCAAGTCTATAGATAGGCCTTTTACTAGGGACTTGGATGGCATGTTTCTTGCAGATTCCCTGGGGAGGCAGAATGGCCCCCTGACCATGGCAAAGTGAGGCTGGAACTGAGTTTCAGAGTCCATAGTCAAAACTGATATCAGTGGGCCTGCTACCAGGGACACCAACAGCCATCACAGGGCTCCTGGGCAGGCAGGGATGACTCTGGACCACAGTAGAGCAGAAGCGGATCTGAGTCTCAGGCTGTGTCAATATCCACAGCTGGGATTAAGGTCAGTGGGCCTATTATCAGAGACATAGATGGGCATGTTTTCTGCCATGTCTCCGAGTGGACAAGAATGACTCTGGACTGTGGTAAAGCAGGGCTGGAGCTGGGTCACAGGACTGCTTCACTATCCACAGATAGATCTGAGGTTTGCAGGCTACCAAATGGGTTACAAATTAGTGTAGCTCCTCCAGGGTCCCTTGGTGAATGGGGCTGGTTGCAGGACAATAGCAAGCAGGGCTGGAGCTGAATCCATAGGGGGACGAGACTGATTTCAGTCTGCAGTCAGGATGGTGTTCAGCAAGCCTACCATCAGGGCACAGGTCACTCTTCTCAAAGTGGCTTTCCTCAGTCTTGGGCTTCACTGGAGTGTCAGTCTCCAACTGGATCCAAGAAGTTCCCACAAAGGCACTTTTATCCATGGATGGCCATCAGATCATTGTCTGGGAGGACATGAACTAGGGATCTCTTTCTCTGTCATTTTGCTCCATCTAATGTCTTTTCAATTAAAGATATTGTAGTTTTAATATCTAGAATACCTATTTGGGTTAATTTTTATATTTTCCATTTTTCTTATGAGATTATAATCTATTAACACATTCCCACCATCATTTCCTTTGCATTCTTTTGCTTTTGTTAAGATTGGCACCTCAGCTAACAACTGTTGCCAATCTTCTTTTTTTTTTCATTCTTCTCCCTGAAGCCCCCCAGTACATAGTTGTATATTCTAGTTGTGAGTACCTCTGGTTGTGCTATGTGGGACGCCACCTGAGCATGGCCTGATGAGTGGTGCCATGTCCATGCCCAGGATCCAAACTGCCAAAACCCCGGGCCACCAAAGTGGAGTGCACCAACTTAACCAGTCAGCCACAGGGCCAGCCCCTCCTATGCATTATTTAGAATAGATTTTTAAATTTTTCTCTACTCTTTCTAAAATATAAGTTATCTGTTTGTCAGTTTTAAGGATTATGGGTTATATTTTCTTGCTTTATCCCATCTTATTCTTATTTTTGTACATCCAACATTTTGAGTAGGACACATTTGCACTGTGCTTATATTTTGTTTTGCTTTGTTTTCAGAGAGTATCTCGTGGCTAGGGAGAAGAAGTTACTCAAATTTCACCATAAGTCAAGTTTATCTGGAACCAAAGAGTAGCTTTTATATTATACCATCTCCTTATCCTTATAAGTACATCTGTATTCCTCTCTGTGTCTATGTTATATTTATATATCATAAATATTATCTTAACTCTTCAGATATCTTGGTATCTTGAGAAATTTTGATTTGAAATTTAACAGCTTTATTAATGTATTTTGAGTCTTTATCCAATCAATATAATTATTGATAATTCATTCATTTGATGAATGTAGTGATTCATATTTTACATGTATTAATCATACATATTTATTATATCTATTTCTTGTTTCCAATTATTTACTGTTAGCTTTTGTTGTTCTTGCTAGTAATAGTGTATTAAACAGAACTCAGATGTTAGGAAGTCAGCCAAATCAGGAAAATGACAAAAACGTTCTTTTTTAAAGAGATTTTACATGGCTTCTGAAAGGATATGTATTTTGCAAAATAGTAATAAGAAACAAGTTTAATAAAAAATCCAGATACTTGGGAGTATTTGCAAGTTAATGAAGGCAAGAATTCATGAAATAGAATTGGTTTGTATGTGTTATGTGTTGAAATAAAGTTTCTCTTAGTCAGATAAAATGGAGAATGGTGTGGAGTAATGATCCTATGGTTTCAATATGAACCTATATCTTCTCTGGCTAGGTACTATAGACTAATGAGATGAAAGGAGTATCACACTGTATGCTGTTGTCAGATAGATCCTAACATACTTCAATAATCTTTTAAGTGATACAACCCACCTTCAAGTTAACTCCTGATTCTTTGTTTCTATGATATGGAGTAAATATATCAGCATTGAAAACTACTCCACTGCGATATCACTCTAGACAGAATGATCCTGGAAAACTTCTAGAGTTGCCATTATAACCAGATTCCCTAAAGTCAAGTCAAATCTCGACCTGTGCTGTTTTCCACTGAAAGCTGAAGGCAAGTAGTAAATTGTTAAGAGCATTAATGTGATGTGAAGAATGTTTATTGGTTGGTAGTGGTCCTGTGTGAATCAAGGGTAAGCATAAGTATCTGAGGTTGCTGTGGTCCATCTGAGTGGCCTTCTAATAAGACAAATAATACTTTCAGAACTGGCTCAATTGATGACTTCCTCAATAATCTCAAAATAGCCATACCATGCACCTTGCATTTTTCACATCACAGGGTATTTTTCTCATCACAAGGTGTTTTCATAGTCTTTATTGGATGGAATACAACTTTAGAATTTTCCATCCAGGAGATAACTGCTGTATCACTTATTTGCATAGCTCAGTAGAGATGGTTGCTGGCTATTTTCAAAGTAAAGAATTCAGAGAGGAAACAAGTGAATAAATGAAATGAAAAATATAACAAATAATCAAGCAACTGTGATGTTTGTGGCAAGAGATACTTGTAGGATTAATTTAAATGGAACCAATGTTATGCTTTATTTTAAATTAATTTAATGCATTGTGTGTTCTGATTTGATTTTTTCTGATGTTTTGCTGCAGGTCAAAAGCTAGAACAAGTTACTCTTCTTTCAAGTGAACAAGTTACTTTCAGGAAAGAAAGGTGAGCAGCTAACCTGGTGCCTTGGAAATTCTTACGTATTTTATAACCAGTGATCAATACTTCAAAGTCTGTGAGTTCATTCTCTCAGATGCTCAAGGAAGAATATTTTTATGATAGATATTTTCTCCTGAAGCGTCCCTACATCGTTCAAGGAATCGTCATTATTGTTTCTTTCCTTTTTAAAATCTCTTTTTCAAGTAATCTAAATAATTTTGGGGAATCATTGCCATATTTCCTTTTTCACCATTTTGCAGAGGAAGAAAATAAACTTGTAGTGAAATCCAAATGTGCTAAATATTGATTTTTATCGTTACCTGAAACATTCAGAACATAGATGCTTCTACTTATATTTGTATTGTATTAATAATATTGTATTAGTTTTACGACCTCATATACTCTTTAAAATTTTAGTTGATTAAAGGATTTTTAATTTTCCCAGTAGATTTTATCTAATTTTATTACAATAATCCAAGGTTATCTTTTTTTCATGCTATATATATAAGAGTTCCATTGTTCAGGTACTAGATAAACGTCTGCTGCACATTTACTGTTCTTTATTTATAATGTAGTAGATAAGCCTACACACAACAAGCCTGGCTATTGAAATGCTTATTTGTTGGGAGGGTGCTTGTCTGGATCAATGATGAGCATAATTGTCTGAGGATGCTGAGGGACTCATTCCAGATGTCAATCTGAGGTCCAGACTAGTGGCCCTCTAATAGTACAAATAAGACTCTCAGAGCCTGGCTCTATTTGCTGACCCCTCAGTGACAACATAATACCACTGTTATCATGCTTTTTCTTTGTCTCAGAACAGAGCATTAGTGTCCTAAATTATAAGGCAGTATGCACCTTTAGATATGATCAGTTATCCAAGACTTGCTTCATTTTGCTCACTTTGAACAAAGAGTTGTAAATAGATGCTTGTACATAAGAAATATGCTCTTCAGCAATGAATAGGGAAATGAAAAAAGATTGAATTAAGAGGGGGACAAGCAACTGTGATGGGTACTGAAAGTCTCATTCATGTTGGACTACAAGAAGAGAATACTGCCTGACTATATTAAATAATGACAATGAAATCAACTAGTTCTTTGCTATTTTTACTATTGAATATTTTCTGAGACTCTGTCTTTGCTTTTCTTTCTGCCATGTTTTGCTGAGATAGAAAACTGGAATCAGGTCTTCCACTTCAGAAAACAGGGGTGAGTAACTATACCAAAATCCTTTGAAATTCATATGTCATGTGCTCCATGCCAGGTCCTAAGGTCTCTGTGTTCATCTTTTCAGAGACATTTGAGAATATTTTTAATGATGTATCCTTTTCCTCATTGAGACCCTCACCAAGATTACCTACATTATTTAATCCTTATAATTTCTTCTTTCATTTGAACTCTTTTCTGCTTTGATGGAAAAATGTAGAATTTTAGAGAGTTTTTTGGCAATTTCATATTGGATCAAAAAATTGTTGTAGTGAAATCCAAATGTGCCAAAATATTATCAGATTTTCTTCATCTGTTTAATTATTGATATTTCAGAATAGAGGTTCTATGATTCCTAATGTCTTTGTGGTCACACTATATTATATTTCTATTTCTACTTTAAACTTTAAGGATTGACATGAATTAGTTATTTCTCATTTTTGCAACATAAGTTGTACGTGAAATTTTTTCAGATCTCGCTAAGACCATGAAGTTTTTATATGATAAAATTCGCAATATTTCTTTTGAAACACAAAATATTTCAATTTTCAATACTGTGTTGGGCTAAGAAAGGTATTATGTTAGACATATCAAATGGAGAGAGAGAGAAATATCATATATGGCATCATTATATTTTACTAAGCCCTTAAATATGCATCACTAAGAGTTGTCCATATGTTTCTTGGCAAGCCGTGTTTAAGATTTTGGGTTACTGGGAGCTAGGGATGTCCTAAGGATAGGTAAACTTTTTTCTTGACAAAGTTCCGTCACAAATCTTATCAAATAGTACTTATTTTTGTATTCATTTATTACATATTGTTCATTTATTTATATTTATTCTCTAGAACCATAAAAGATAATTATAAAGAGCTGAGTAACAACTAAAATTCAGTAAATTATTACTTTACAAAAGTACAGGACTCAGACATAGAAGTGGAATACAACTAGCATAATAAAACCCTCTCTTATGACCAGCTTCAGCATCTTCTCCCCAAATGCTGCCCCTTCTGAAAATATATTTGATTTTTTACCTGATTTTTCATAGCTTATAAAAATAGGATTATATCATTTTGTTTTCTTTGTAACTGCATCATTTCCTCAAGATTATTGCTAATCGAACGTTTTATTTGAAACATCAAATTCATTGTTGTAAGTTTGTTAATAATATACTCTTCCTATTTTTCACGTCTTAGATATTAATATTTTGTGTTATCTCTCATTCTTGACTAATCCTGCTAGGAGGGTTTCGATCATATTAATTTTTTCAAATTACAGATTTTTGTATTTTTCCACTATACATCTGCTTTCTATTTTGCTGATTTCTGCTCTTAATCTCACTAATTTTTCCTTATACTCTTTGGAGTTTGATTTGTTTTGCTTTATCTAGCTTCTTATGAAATATAATTAATTCAGTTTTAGCCTTCTTCAAGTCTAATATATTGATTTTCATTCTAAATTTCCCTGTAAGCACTTTTCAGCTGCATGAGCACAAGTTTGGCATTTTTCAATTACTCATATAAATATATTTTCTAATTTCCATGTTAATTTATTTTTGAATTATGGATTGTTTAGAAGGGCATTGCTTAACTTCCAAGCAGTTGGGCTTTTTCTATTGGTTCTTATTACTGATTTCTAACTTAATTCCATATGATGAGAAAACATACTTTGAATTTATTTCATTTCTTTCAAGTAATTTTACATGTCTATAATGACCCAGGGTATTGTAGAATTTAGTAAATATTCAATTTGAAGTTATCATTACATTAGCATGTAATTATATCACTGTACATGCTGTGTTTTATACATACCAGTTTCCGTTTGAAATTGCTTCATCCATACCTGTTGCATATTTACTAATCTACAATCTGAAAATGAGTTAGTCATGGAAAGTTATGAGACATGTGGGTGGCTTCTGGAATGCTTGCAATATTTGTATCTTGATCTCTATGTTGATTAGTTCCTGTATTTGGATGGTGCAAATTTATTGAACTGTACAATTTTAGTGGATGTACTTTTCTACACATATATTATATTTCACTAGAAAGTTTAAAATATCCCATTAAAATAGTCTGAATATTAGCTAATACATTTCCTAGGAATATTGTCTAGTTGATAATGTATTACTTTGGGCCTAATGATTGATATCTTCAGGTTAGGTCAAGAGTATTCTCAGACATTTTTGGTAAATCAAACATTAAAGTAGTATTTAACACTGACAGCCATACCAGGACAGCTTTTCATTTCCTATCACTTAAATACTATAGTTAATTGCAAAGCATAATTTGTATACTAAGATTCAGATGTTCTGAAAAAGCCATTGTCTGGATAAGTCATATAGGTTTCAGTTTTTATTAATAATAGTAATTTATATTCTGATAATGAATGCAAGGATGATGAGAAAGCAAAATTGATTACATTGAGTTAAAAAAGTGTTAACATGAAGAAATTAATCAGGATAGCTTCCATAGTAGAAATTTTTAAGATTCTTGTGTTATATGTATTTCTTTCCAGATAATTTGAGCAGATTTATATTTGGTATATGAGTTTTTCTTTTTATTTCTTTGACCTTAGTGCTGGTAATGCATGCTTGAGAGTGAACCAATAAGGAAATAAATATAAAGCCCTAAGTTATGGTCCCAGGTTGAAGTAGTAAATTAAGCACACAGGAAACAAAGAATTTTAATCCAGCATAATGTTTACTTAGCTTTATAAAAGCGTGCAGAATGGGATATATAGCATGGACATTATTATTATCTCATTGAAAGGTCTAATAACTACTGATGCACACACTTTTGTTTTGCACCAACCACCCTATGAACATTTTGTGGCTTATTCAGATAGAAGCCTAGATGTGTGTTTGTGTGTGAGTGTGTTTGTGAACTTGACACAGACAAACAACATCTGGTTGCCAGTGTGGTTTGTATATATATGGTTAGGGTCATGTTGACTCAGACTTGCATATCAAACATGGCTTACCCAACTCTGCAGTGAGCCTACAGGTCAAACATTCCCAGTAAACATAGCAGGTTAAAGTCTCTTTGCACAATTATCTTATGTCAATATTTTCTAAGTATACTGTCTGTGTGAAGATAAATCCAAGGTCATTTCTCCAGGCCAGTATGTAGTAAACTCATTATTTAGTTACTTTCATACAAAAAAATGATAATCATATTGAGAGGCTGTGGCAAAATGGGCATGATGGGATAGAGACTGAAGGGTAGTTAATAATTCTTTTGGTTTGGCTAAGCAGATCTAAGAGAAAATTGGAAAAACACATACAGCAGGATAGCATTGATATGACTCTTTTATCTAGAGAGTTTAGCTAATTTTTTTGTGGAAGAGGAATATGAGCTGTTGTTCCTAAATAGAAAAATTATTTTTTAAATATTAGTGGAGACAGAATATTAAAGAAGGATGTGAACTATAAGTGCAGATTGAGTGAAAATATAGAGTTAGATCTAGGAATGCAATTAGTGGATGGGCACTTGGCAGTAATATTATTGTTCCAAAGTGAAGAAATATTGCTTAGGATACCGAGGAGAGACAAAGTTGCTGAAAGCAGGGTTTTTTTTAATGAATTAAATTTTTATTGAATTTAATTGACATACAATACTATATTAGTTTCAGGTGTACAAGATAGTGACTCTATATTTTTATACATTATGATAATCACCATGATAAATCCAGCCACCACCTGTCACCACACCAAGTTATTACAATATTATTGACTATATTCCCCATGTTGTACACCACACCCCCATGACCCATTTATTTTATAACTGTAAGTTTATACATCTTAATCCCCTTCACCTATTTTGTCTGTCTCCCCACCCCCCTCCCTCCTGACAACCACCAGTTTGTTCTTTGTATCTGTGAGTCTATTTCTGTTTTGGTTTTTTGTTCATTTATTTTGTTTTTTAGATTCTACATATAAATGTAATCATATAGTATTTATCTTTCTATGTCTTACTTATTTCACTTAGCATAACACTCTCTAGGTTTATCCATGTTGTCACAAATGGCAAGATTTCATTCTTTTTGTGGCTGAGTAATATACCATTGTATATATATATACCACATCTTCTTTGTCCATTCATCTGTTGATGGACACTTAAGTTGCTTCCATATCTTGACTATTGTAAATAATGCTGCTGTGAACATGAGGTATATATATCTTTTCAAATTATTGTTTTTGGGGGCCAGCCCTTTTGCCCAGTGGTTAAGTTCAGCGAACTCCATTTTGGCAGCCCAGGTTTAATTCCCAGGCATAGACCTACACCACTCATCAGCAGCCATGCTGTGGCAGCGACTCACATACAAAATAGAGGAAGATTGGCATGGATGTTAGCTCGAGGTGAATTTACCTCAAGCAAAAAGAGGATGATTGGCAACAGATGTTAGCTCAGGGTGAATCTTCCTCAACAACAACAACAACAAAATACAAATTATTTTTGTTTTCTTCAAATAAATACCCAGCAGTGGAATTGCTGAATCATGTGGTAGTCTATTTTTAACTTTTTGAGGAACCTCCCTACTGTTTTCCACAGTGGCTGTGGTGAAAGCAAGTTTATATGAGGTGTTATTTTGGTGTTGATTTCTTTTTGCTCCGATAATCTAAGTGGTAAATCTTGAAAATCAATTCCTGCCAAATTATTTATTCTGTTCTAATTTGTGTGTTTGTCAAGATTGCCATATCCCAAACTGTGCCATCCCCATAGAGAGAAGTGGTTTTGCAGAAGCTTATCAGGTTGCCATATTACCAGCTTCAATAAACTTAAGCTGAAGTGTTCATTGTTTCCTTAATAAAAATAATACCTCTGTAGACAAGTAACTCTGTTCTAGAAATACTAATTTGTCAAGAAAAGTTCCAATATATTCTTTTGACCTCAAGTCTACATACATGTGCAGAGCTGTATGCCTGCACAGGAAATACCTGATAAGGTCCTAATTGGTTACCTCTGGCTTTCCTTGAAGACCTGTACAAGCAGGAGGTGAAAGCTAAGGAAGAATTGTAAACTATCTAAGCACTAAATGTGAGCCCCAACACACACAAACACACACACACACACACACACACACAAAGCCTCTTTGTAAAGGGTAGCAGACATACTGATTAGAGTCTTGGTTAGGAAATCTTGGTCCAATGATTAGCTGACCACTAGAATAACTGAGCAGTCTTCAGTGTCCACATACTACTGGGAATACAGACTTTATAGAATTAGTTTAGGAAAATCATTTTTAAAACAAACAGCAATGCCAACAAACAGTAGCAACAATAAATTTTTGGAAGGGGGAGAATCTGATTTCTAGAATTGCCACATCATATATAAAAGGTCAAATTTTCAACAAAAAAGAATTACAAGACATGAAAAGAAATAAGAAAGTATGGCACATGCACAGGAAAGGAGAAGTCAAAAGAAAATATCCCTGAGAAGGCCAAATGTTCAACTTAATAGACACTGACATTAAATTAACTGTTAAAAATCTATTCAGGGGCCAGCACCATGACTGAGTGGTTAAGTTTGTGCACTCTGCTTTGGCAGACCAGGGTTTCACTGGTTTGAATCCTGGGTGCAGACATGGCACCGGTCATCAGGCCATGTTGAGATGGCATCCTACATGCCACAACTAGAAGGACCCACAACTAAAATATACAACTATGTAGTACTGGGGAGATTTGGAGAGAAAAAGCAAAAAATAAAAAAGAAGAAGATTGGCAACATTTGTTAGCTCAGGTGCCAATCTTTAAGGAACAAAAAGCTACTCAAAAACTAAAGTTAAAACATGTCTAAAGAATTAATGGGAAGTGTTATAATGATGTCTCACGAAATACAGAATATCAATAAAGAGAGAGAAATTATAAGAAAGAAGCACATAAAAATTCTGTGCCTAAAAATTAAAATAACTAAAATTGAAATTACTTAAAAGGGCTTCCAACAGTAGATTTGAGCAGGCAGAAGAAAGAAACAATAAACCTGAAGATAGGTGAGTTGAGATTATCTGACATAAGGAACAAAAGGAAAAAGAATGAAGAAAAATCAACTGAGCTACAGAGAACTGTGGACACCATCAAGCATACCAATATGCTCATAAATTGGAGTCCTAGAAGGAGACGAAAGAAAGGAGAAAGAAATATTTGAAAAAGTAGTGGCTAAAAACTTTCCAAATTTGAAGAAAAACATTAATCTACACATCCAAGAAAAGTAATAAACTCCAAATAAGATAAACTCAAAGAGATCCACATCTATACACTATCATAGTCAAAATGTTGAAAACTAAACACAAAGAGAAAATTTTGAAGAGAAGAGAAAAATGGCTCAACATATACATGTGATCCTCAGTAAGTTTAAAAATTGACTTCTCACCATAAGCTATGCAGGCCAGAAGGGAAGACGATGACATACTCAAAGTGATGAAAGAAAAAACTCAACCAAGAATTCTATATCCATCAAAACCATCATTCAAAAGAGGAGAAGTTAAAATATTCCCAAATAAAAACTAAGAGACTTCTTTATTATTAGACCTGTTATTAGACCTGCTAAAGGGACTCCTTCAGTCTGAAATAGAAAGACACTGGAGAGTAACCCAAATACACATGAAGAAATAAAGAGCACTAGTTAAGGTAACTAAATAGATAAATATAAAAACAAAATATAAACGTGTTTTGTCTACAACCATTTTTTTCCTCTTGTTTGATTTAAAAAGTAATTTCAATTATAAATTTGTGTTTATGGTCCTTAATGTATAAAGTTGTAACTTGTATGACAATAAGACAAATTGATGGGAAGGAATGGAGCTATATCGGAACAAAGTTTTTATATACTATTGAAATTAAGTTGTTATTGATCCAACCTAGATTGTTTAAGTTATGATGTTAATTTGAATTCTCAGGGCAACTACTAAAACATATATATGTCTTGTACACATGTATATAAATAATAGTATTTAAATGGTACTCTAGAAAATATCTATTTAACAAAAAAAAGAATAATGGAGAAATACAGGAAAAAACCACATAAGACATATAGACAACAAATAACAAATTGGCTGTCATAAACCCTACCCTATAAGTAATTAGACTAAATGTAAAAGGAATAAACAATCAAAAGACGAGGTTGTCCAAATTAAGGGGGAAAAAGGTTAACCATAAGCTGTGTAGAAGAGGTATACCTTAGAGTCAGGACTCAAATAGGTTGAAAGTGAAATGGTGAAAAAAAGATATACCATGCAAACTATAATTAAAGTTGGAGCAGCTCAGATGAAAGAGACTTTAACAAAAACTGTTGCTAAAGCCAAAGAACATTTTAAATGATAAATAATCAATTGATAAGAAAGACATAATTATTAACCTATACACTGAACAACAAAGCTGAAAACACGCAAAGCAAAGACTGTTAGAATTGAGAGGACAAATAGATGATTCAACTATTACAGTTGGAGACTTCAAAACCCAATTTTCAATAATGGAAGAACAAAGTGATTTCAGCAAGACAGTGTGTATCCTCCCTCTGAAACAATAATTTGGCCACCATTCAGAGACAAAAGTGGCTTTGTGGGAGCTTTGGGATCCAGGTTGGAGATTATGAAATGCCAGTGGGGTTTAAGAGCAGGGAGAGCTGTCTTGAGAAGGCAGGATCATACCCAGGGGTTGATTTGCCAACTATAGTCCCAGCTACAGAACTCAAAACAGCTCCATTCCCCTGTAGACTCAGCTATAAGCCCATTTGGCCTTGGTCCTGCCAGAAGCACCATATGCCATGGGACCTGGAAAGAGTCACACTTGCTTGTGCCTCAGGTAATTGGCCCACAGACCTTGGTTCTTGGTGTGGATTCTGAAGTGGCCCATGACTCAGTTCTAGCCTCTCTCAGTCATGGTCTTCAAGCAGTACTCTCAGCCCAGAGAGCTGGCAGGAGACACACCCATCCATGTCCACCGAGATACTAGAATGGCCCCATAACTGGGCTCCAGCTCCTTCTAGCTTCATCTGTGAGCAGTCCTGCCAGCCACGGGAAACAGCCGGGAACACACCCATCTGCACTCCTGGAGACCTGAAACAACCCTGTAACTCAACTTCAGTCCTTCCCAGCTGCTATCCATGATCAGCCCTGCCAGCCCAGAGACCCACTGGGAGACATACCTGTCAGTGTCCCTGGAGGCAGGCCAGCCAACTTCAGTCAGATGGCAGATCCTGAAATTGCCCTATGACTCAGATCCAGATACTCCTAGTCATACTCTGCAAGCAGTCCAGTCAGCCTAGGGACCCACCGGAAGACATGTTAGTGCCCCTGGAGGAAAGATAGCTAACCTCAATCCAACAATAGATACTGAAACAGCCCTGTAACTGAGCTCCAGCCCCTCCCTGCTATAGTCCTCAAGCAATCCAGTCCACCCAGAGACAGCAGGAGACATGTCCACTCATGACCTTAGAGATAAGCCCACAGACTAAGGTCTGACAGCAAATCCTGAAATGGTCCTATAACTTGACTTCTATCCCTACCAGCTGTGGCCAGGGAGCAATCCTATCTGCCCAGAGACCTGATGAGGGATACCTGACTCATACCTCCAGAGTCTGTCCTCCAAACTTCAGTCCCAGATGTGGACCTCGAAGCAGCCCTTGGATTCAGTTCAGCCCCTCTCAGCCATGGTCCAATGCCAGTCTTGCCAACCCAGTGACATAGCAGGAGTCTTCCCAGGGACCTGATGTGAGCCACACCTCTCCACACACTTGGTAGCAGACCTATCATCTGTGGACCCAAATCTGGATGCTTTTCCCAGTGCCAGCTGTAATGAAAAAGGTCCTGGAGACAATCTCATACCCCATGGACTAGACAGGATCCATGCCTGCCAGAACACCTGGTAACAAGATCACCAACTGCAAATACCACTGCAGACCCAGCAACAGTCTCATGACCTTGCTCTAACCCAGTTTGACTGAAATTCCCTAGGTAATTCCGTCAGCTCAGGAAATCTACAAGAGAAAGTCTTTCCCTACCAAAAACAGTCTGGAAAGACTGGAAGAGGTGTTTTCTCTTTCAAATGCGCAGATGTGAATGCAGGCTACACAAACAATGAAGAATCAGACAATCAATCAATCAGTCTCAAATAACCAATAAAGCTCTACTAACAGACCCAAAAGAAATAGAGATCTATGAATTACCTGACAAAGAATTCCAAATAATCATCTTGAAGGAGCTCATTGAGTTAAAAAAGAACACAATAGACAACTCAGCAAAATCAAGAAAATGATGCACGAACAAAATGAGAATTTTAATAAAGAAATACAAACCGCAGGGGAAAAAAACAAATAAATCATGGAGATGAAGAATACAATGATAGAACTGAAAAATTTAACAGAGAGTTTCAACAGTAGACTCAATAATACAGAAAAAAGAATCAGCAAACTCAAATACAGATCATTTGAAATTATCCAATAAAAGGAACAAGAAGAAAAAAGAATGAAGAAAGCCTATGTGAATTATGGGACATCATCAAGCAAACAAATATATGCATCATTAGAGTCCCTGAAGGAGAAGAGAGAGAGAAAGGGGAAGAAAGCTTATTTAAAGAAATAATGGCTAAACACTCCCCAAATCTAGGAGACATTTGGACATAAAGGTACATGAAGCTCAAAGGAACCCAAGAAAGATCAACTCAAGATTAGCCTGAGATACATTATAATCCAATTGCTAAAAGTCAAAGACAAAGGGAGAATTTTGAAATCAGCAAGACAAAAGTGACTCATTACATATAAGGGAACCCCCAGAACGTGATCAGTTAATTTCTTAGCAGAAACCTGCCAGGCCAGGAGAGACTGGTATGATATATTTAGAGTGCTCAAAGAAAAAACTTCCAGTCAAGAATACTATACCCAGCAAGACATTCCTTCATAAATAAAGGAGGGATAAAGACAATCCCTGACCAAAAAATGCTGAGAGGGTTCATTACCTTTAAACCTGCATTAAAAGGAAAGCCAAAAGACAGTTCCTCAAATTGAAATGAGCAGAAATTAAGAAACAACATAAAAACATATAAAAGTATAAAACTGACTGGTAAAGGTAAATATATACTCAAATTGAGAATACTCTAATACTGTAATGTTGTTGCATAAACCCATTTTAACTCTAGCCTAAGAGTTAAAAGATAGAATTTAAAACAACTATAGCTACAATAATTTTTTAATGGATGCACAATATAAAAAGATGCAAAGTATGACGTCAATAGCATAAACTGTGGGGGGAGAAAAACTAAAAATATGGAGTTTTTGTATGTGATTGAAGGTAAGTTCTTATCAGCTGAAAATAGATTGTTATAGCAATAATATGTTTTATGTAAGTCTCTTGGTAACCACAAGAAAAAACCCTAGTGGATACATAAAAATAAATAGAAATAAAAACATACCACCACAAAAATCAAATCACAAGGGAGACAGCAAGAAAGGGAGATAAGAACAAGAGAACTATAAAGCTGTCAGAAAATAGCAAAATGGCAAGAGTAAGTCCTTACCTATCAATAATTACTCAAAATTAAATGGTTTAAATTCTCCAATCAAAAGACATAGAATGGCTGAAATGATTTTTTTAAAAGTCAATACTAACTATATGCTGCCTACCAGAGACTTGCTTAAACTTTAAGGACATTCATAGGCTGAGAGTGAAGGGATGGAAAAAAGAAATTCCATTCAAATGGTAACCAAAAGAGAGGAGTGGCTATACTTATATCAGATAAGACAGACATTCAGTCAAAATTGGTCAGAGACAAAGGTCACTATATAATGATAAAGGGGTCAATTCATGAAGAGGATATAATAATTGTAAATATATATGCATCCAACTTTGGAGTACCTAACTATTTAAGAAAACATTAACAGAAATAAAGGGAGAAATAGACAGCAATCCAATAATAGTAGAGGACTTCAATACCTCCCTTTCAACAGTGGATAGATCATCTGTACAGAAAATCAATAAGAAAACAGGACACTTGAACAACACCATAGGTCAAATACATGACAGACATATACAGAACATTTAATCCAACAGCACCAGAATATACATTCTTCTCATGTGCACATGGAACATTCTCCAGGATGGATCACATGTTGGTCAATAAAGGAAGTCTTAACAAATTTAAGAAGATTGAGATTATATCAAGTATCTTTTCCAACCACAATGGCCTGAAATTAGAAATCAACAACAGGAGGAAATTGGAAAATTCACAAATATGTAGAAATTAAATAAAACACTGCTGAATAACCAATGGGTCAAAGAAGAAATCAAAAGGAACATCAAGAGCATCTTGAGAAAAACAAAAATGGAAACTCAACAAGCCAAAATTTATAGGATGAAGCAAAAGCAGTTCTAAGATGGAAATTTATAGCAATAAACACATTAATAAAAAAAAAATCTCAAATGAACAACCTAACTTTACTCTTCAAGGAAATACAAAAAGGCCATCTAAACCCAATGTTAGCAGAAGGAAGAAAATAATAAAGATTAGAGCAGAAATGAATGAAATAGAGATGAGAAAGACAATAGAAAAAAATCAACAAAATTAGGAGTTGGTTTTATGAAAAGATTAAAGAAAAGACAAATATTTATCTAGGCTAACCAAGAAGAGAAGACTAAAATAAATAAAATCATAAATAAAAAGGAAATTTTACAACTGATAACAGAGAAATATGAAATAACATAGGAGACCAATATGAACAATTATACATCAATAAATTGAATAACCTGGAAAAAATGAATAAATTCCAAGAAACATGCAACCTACCAAAACTGAATCATGAAGAAATTAGAGAATTTGAACAGACCAATTATGAGTAAGGATCTTGAATCATTAATTAAAAACCTCCCAAAGAGAAAATTCTGGGACCAGATGGCTTCATGGGTAAATTCCACCAAATGCTTAAAGAATTAATGCCAATCTTTCTCAAACTCTTCAGGAAAAATAAAGAGGAGGAGAGACTTTCAAACTCACTTAATGAGGCCAGCATTACCCTCACGTCAAGGCCAGATAAGGACACTATCAGAAAAAAAATTACTGGCCAATATCCCTGATGAAAATTGATGCAAAAATTCTTTAAAAAACAGCAAACCAAATTCAACAGGACATTGAAATTATTATACACTATGATGAAATGTGCTTTATGCCTGGGATGCAAAGATAGTTTAACATACACAAATTAATGTGTAGTATAACACATTAACAAAATAAAAGATAAAAATCATATGATCATCTCAACAGACACAGAAAAATCACTTGACAAAATTCAACATCTATTCATGATAAAAGCTGTCAAAAAATTAGGTTTAGAAGGCATGTACCTCAACATAATAAAGGCCATGTATGACAAGTCCATAACTAACATCGTACTTGATGGGGAAGAGCTGAAAGCTTTTCCTCTTAGATGAGGAACAAGACAAGGATGCCCAGTTTCACCACTTCTATTCAACATAGTACTGGAAGTTCTACCCAGAGTAATTAGGCAAGAAAAAGAAATAAAATTAGAAAGGAGTAGTTAAATTATTTCTCTTTGCAGATGACATAATCTTGCATAGAAAATCTTAAAGAATCCACCAAGAAATTGCTAGAACTATTAAATAATTCAGTAAAGTTGAAGGACACAATATTACTGCACAAAAATCAGTTGCATTTTTATACACTAACAATGAACCATCCAAAAAATGAAATTAGGAAACTCTCATTTACAATAGCATCAACAACAACAAAAAATACTTAGGCATAAATTTAACCAAGGAGATGAAATATCCATACACTGAAAACTTTAAGACATTAATGAAAGAAGTTGAATGAGACCTAAATAAATGGAAAGATATCCATGTTCAGTGGATTGAAAGAATTAATATTGTTAAAATGTCCATTACTATCCAAGGCAATCTACAAATTCAATGCAATTCTTATCAAAATTCCTATGGCATTTTTCACAGAAGTAGAAAAAAAATCCTAAAATTTACATGAAACCACAAAAGACCACAAAAAAACCAAAGAAATCTTGAGAAAGAAGAACCCAGCCGGAGCCATCACACTTCCTGTTGTCAAACTATATTACAAAGCTATAATAATCAAAACAGTATGACACTGACTTGAAAACAGACACATCAACCAATGGAACAGAATAGCGAGCCCAGAATTAAACTCATACATATACGGTCAGCTAATTTATGACAAGGGCACCAAGAATAAACAGTGGAGGAAGGATAGTATCTTCAATAAATGGTTTTGGGAAAACTGGATATCCACATGTAAAACAATAAAATTAGATGCTTATCTTAATCATAGAAAAATAAACTCAAATGGATTAAAGACTTAAACATAAAACTTGAAACCATAAAACTCCTAGAAGAAAACATAGGGAAAAATCTCTTTGATATTGGTCTTGGCAATGATTTCTTGGATATGACACCAAAAGCACAGGCAACAAAAGCAAAAGTTTATAAGTGGAACTACATCAGACTGAAAGCTTCTGCACAGCATGGGAAGAAATTAACAAAGTGAAAAGACAACGTATGGAATGGGAGAAAATACTTGCAAAACATATATCTGATAAGAAGTTAATATCCAAAATATATAAAGAACTCACACAGCTCAACACAAATAATCTAATTAAAAATAGGCAAAGGATCTGAATAGATATTTTTTCCAAAGAGGATATACATATACCTTTTATATCCAAGTATATTAAACTGTGCTCAACATCATTAATCATCAGGGAAATGCAAACCAAACCACAATGAGATATCACCTCACACCTGTTTTGATGGCTATTATAAAAAAGACAAAGGACAACAGGTGTTGGTGAAGATATGGAGAAACTGTAATGCTTGTACTCTGTTAGTGGGAACATAAATTGGTACAGCCATTATGAAAACAATGTGGAGTTTCCTCTAAAAATTAAAAGTAGAGCAACCATATGACCCAGCAACCCCACTACTGGTTATCTATCCAAAAGAATTGAAATCAGAATCTCAAAGAGATAGCTGCACTGCCATGTTCATTGTAGCATTATTTACAAGAGCCGAGATCTGGAAACAACCTATGTGTCTGTCAAAGGGTGAATGAATAAAGAAAACATGGTGTATATATGTACATTGGAATATTATTCAGCCATAAAAAGGAAGGATTTCCTTCCATTTGTGACAACATAGATGAACCTGGAGGACATTATGCTAAGTGATAAAAGCCAGACATAGAAAGACAAGTACTATATGATCTTACCTATATGTAGAATCTAAAAAAGTCAAACTCATAGAACTAGAGAGTGGAATGGTGGTTACCATGGGATGGGGAAGGAGGGCAGATATTGGTCAAAAGATAGTAAATTCTAGTTATGAGATGAATTCGTTCTGGTAATCTAATGTACAACATTGTGACTAAAATTAATACTGTACCACAGGGGCCAGCCCGGTGGCACAGTGGTTAAGTGAGCCCATTCTGCTTTGGTGGCCCAAGGTTCACTGGTTCGGATCCTGGGTGCAGACATGGCACCACTTGGCAAGCCAAGCTGTGGTAGGCATCCCACATATAAAGCAGAGGAAGATGGGCATGGATGGTAGCTCAGGGCCAGTCTTCCCCAGAAAAAAGATGAGGATTGGCAGATGTTAGCTCAGGGCTAATCTTCCTCAAAAAAAATTTTTTTTAACTAAAAAAATACTGTACTGCTGGGGCCGGCTCCGTGGCCGAGTGGTTAAGTTCGTGCGCTCCGCTGTGGTGGCCCAGGGTTCGGATCCTGGGCGCAGACATGGCACCACTCGTCAGGCCACGTTGAGGCAGCGTCCCACATCCCACAACTAGAAGGACCTGCAACTAAGATATACAACTGTGTACTGGGAGGTTTGAGGAGCTAAAGCAGAGGACAAAACAAAAAAAGAAGCAGTGATGCTGTAAAAAAAAAAATACTGTACTGTATACTTGAAATTTGTTGAGAGAGCAGATCTTAAGTGTTCTCACCACACCAAAAAAAAAAAAAATGGTAACCATACAAGATGATGGATGTTTTAATTCACTTGTTAGTGGTAATCATTTCACAAGATGTGCTTATATCAAACCATCACATTGTAAACCTTAAATATATAAAATTTTTATTTGTCAATTATACCTCCACAAAGCCTTAACGAAAGAATAGATCAATAAGGCAAGATCAAGAAGGAAAGAGAAAACTTAACAATACCTAACAGACAACACCTAACGGACATCCGTTGAATACACTACCCAACAATAGTAGAATATACATTCTTCTCAAGTGCATGTTGAACATTCTCCAGGATAATCATATGTTAAGCCATAAAACCCACTTCAATAAATTTAAAAGAACTGATATCATACAACTTATATTCTCCAACCACATAGATAATGTATTAGAAATCAATAACAGAAGGAAATTTGTGAAATTTGCAATGATGTGGAAATTAAATAATACATTCCTAAAAACCTAAAGAGCCAAAGAACAAATAACAAGAGAAATTAGATGTATTTTGAAATGAGTGGAATTGAAGAAACAACATACCAAAATTTTGTAGATACAGCTAAAACATTGATTAAAGGGAAATTTACAAGAGTAAATGCTTATATTTAAAAAGATCTCACATGAATAGCCTTTCCACCATAATAAACAGACAAAGAAGAGAAAATTTAATCCAACATAGGCAAAAGGAAGAAGTAATAAAAAGTAGTGTAGAAATAAACAGTGAAAAGAAAAACAATAGAGAAAATTAATGAAATGAAAGTTGGTTCTTTGGAAATGTCAATAAAATTGGCATACCATTAGCTAGACTGAGCAAGAAAGAAAGAATATTCAAGTTACTAAAATAGAAAATGAAAGTAGGGACATCAATGCTCACCTTACAGAAACAAAAAAAATAATAAAGGAATATTGTGAATCAATGAATGTCAAAAAAAATAGATAAATTATATGGAATGGACAAATTCATTGAAAGGAACACACTACCAAAACTGAAACCACAGAAAAATTAAAATGGGCCATTTACAATTTAAAAACTTTGAACTCTATCAAATGTTTAAAGAATTAATATTAATCTTTCACATACTCTTCTAAGAAAATAGACGAGGGAGGAACATTTCATAGCTCATTCTCTAAGGCCCATATTACCCTGATACCAAAACAAAAGACATCACAAGAAAAGAAAACTACAGACTTAGAGTTTCTGCTCTGACATGTCCAGAGATTGGAAGTCCTCATGAGAAAAAAAAAAAATGAACAAAGTAAAATCAATAACTCTTTTTAGACTAACCAGAGAATTGAGGTCATAAAGCAAACCACCACTCCAAAGCTGGAGAGAGAAGTAAATACAGAGAATCACAGCTTGCCAGGAGAGGAAACTGCTGTACTAGTAGGAACACAAATAATAATTGATGAACTACTGGAGTGTAGACTATGTGGAGAGTTAAAAACTTCTGAGGGCCGAGTGTTAGCTTCCCACATTTTTGTGGACTTTACTTCCAGGAGCCCCACTAGGTTCTCACACTAAAGATGCAGGAAAACCACCTCTTGCTTCAGTCATGGGGAAGTGAAAAGCAACCATTTCAAAATATGCCTAGGAGAAAGTAGCCATTTTTAAATACTCTCAGAGCATTCTGTACCCCATGGCAGCAGCCTGCCCTCTGGGGAAAGTATGCTCCCTGAGCTTTGTCTGACATATGGGAAAAGCAACTGGATGGCCTGAGCCCCGTCTTGCCTCCCTGTCTCTCATAGGGGAAGAAAAAAATAGGCTAAGTCTCTCTTCTGAAAGTCACAGCCCAGGAAGATTTAATCATAAGCTTACAGAACACTTCTCCTCCCTAATAATTTACCACCACATCAACCAGCCTCCAGTATAATAATAGCAGATCACTACTGGAAGAGTTACAGGACACAGATTCTATTTGAAAAGAAATGTCTAGGAAAACCCAAAAACAATAGAAGAGACCAGAACAAAGACACTTGGTGATATTGAAGCTTCTGACACCTATAGCTACAACAAATGTTAAACATAGCATTACCTCTAACCAGATCAACATAAAGCCTCACACAAAGAGCTATTATCTCAGATCCTACTATTCAATATATTATTTTTTGTCTGAACAAAAATTACAATGCAAGAACACATAAGTAATGTAAGTGAAGAGATCAAAATGCTAAGAAAGATTTAAAAGGTAATGCTAGAAATAAAAAACACTGTAACAGAAATGAAGAATGCATTTGATGGACTCATCAGTAGACTGAACAAGGGTGAAGAAAGAATCAGTGGGTTTGAAGGTATGCCAATAGGAAATTCTCAAACTGAAATGCAGTAAGAAAATAGAATTTTAAAAACAGAACAGAATCTCAAAGAACTGTAGACAATTACAAAAGGTGTAACATATACATAATGGGAATACCAGTAGGAATAGAAAGAGAAAGGAGAAGAAATATTTGAAGTGAAAATGGCAGATAATTTTCCAAAATTAATGATAGACACTAAAACAAAGATGCAGGAAGCTTAGAGAACATAAAGGAGAATAAGTAGCACAGAAAAAAATCTACAACTAGGCATGTCATTTTCAAACTGCCAAAACCAAAGACAAAGAGAAAATGTTGAAAGCAGTCACAGGAGAAAAAACACAAATAGAGAAACAAAAATAAGAAATACATGTACTTCACTTTAGAAACCTTACAAGCAATAAGGGAATGGCATGAAATATTTAAAATGTTGAAAGTAAAAGCCCATCAACCTACAATTCTGTATCCAATGAGGTTATCCTTCAAAAATGGAGAGGGAAATGGCAAAGTAGATACATCCAAGGACCTGTCCCTCCACAGAAACACTAAAAAAAAGCAAAATTTGTCAGAATAAACTTTTTCAGAATTCTGTTAAATAGTCAAATGGTTCAGCAATGAAGCAGATGTTGAATCAAGAAAAAGGCAACTTTAAAAGAATAGGAAAGCTTTATGATGTTGTTACCCTCACCCCACTCCCTTCCCTACCTTGGCAGTAGTCTTGAAACTGGAAGCCCATGTTCTCAGAGTGAGATCTGGTCTATGGTTCCAGAAGGAGCATAACAAATCTTAGTTTCATTACTTCTCTTTATTATTTCCTTCTTTCTTATTGCTTTAGGTTCATTTTGCTCTTCTTTCTAGTTTATTTAAGTAGGAACTAAGATTATGATTTGTGACCTTTGTCTTTTCTAATGTAAAGTAAACCTTTAGTGCTATAAATTTCCATCTCAGCACTGCCTTAGCTGCATCACAAATATTTTGGTGTGTTCTACTTTCATTTTCATTCAGTTCTATGTGTCTCTTAAAAATTTCTTTTGATTCTTTCTCTTTCACCCAAGGATTACTTAGAATTGTATTGCTTAATTTCCAAAGTTTTTATGGACTTTCTGGTCTCTTTTTGTCATTTACCTGGTCTCTTTTTGTCATTTACCTATAGTTTGGGTTCCATTTTGTTCAGAGAACTTACTCTGTATGATTTCAATTCTTTTTAATTTGTTGAGATTTATTTTATAGATATAATTTTTTAAAAAGGCCTAGATATAATCTGTGTTGGTGAATATTCCATGGAAAATAGACAAGAATGACTGTTCTGTGCTATTGTTTTATAAATGTTATTAGACTTTGTTGTTTGATGGTTCTGCTAAGTTCTCCTACATCTTTGTGGATTTTTGTCTAGTAGTTCTATCAAGTGCTGAGAGTGGAAAGTGAAGTCCCCAACTATAATTCTGGGTTTGTCTATTTCTCCTTTCAGTTCTATTAGTTTTTGCATCGTGCATGTGAGAATTTGTTGTTTTGTGCATACACATGTAGGATAATTATGTCTTCCTGATGGATTAATTCTTTTATCATTATATAGTGTCTCTTTTTTGTCTCTTGTATTTTTGTTTACTCTGAAATCTACTTTATTAATATAGCCACTCTTTTTAAAAAATTAATGTTTTCATGACATATGTTTTTCATCCTTTTACTCTCAACCTATCCATGTCATTATATTTGAAGTGAGTTTCTCATAGACAGCACATTACTGAATCATGTTTTTTTCATCCCCTCTGCCAATCTCTATCTTTTTATATTGAGGTAAAATTCACATAACATAAAAGTAGGCTTGTTAAAATGTACAATTCAGTTACATTTAGTAATATACAATTTGGTGCAACATCAACTCTGTCTAGTTCCTAAATATTTTCATCACCTCAAAAGGGAAACTCCAGGCATAATAAATAGTTAATCCCAATTCCTCCTTGCCCCAGCGCCTGACAACCACTAAGCTGCTTTCTGTCTCTATGAATTCACCTATTCTAGATATTTCATGTAAATTGAATTAATAAGTGACCTTTGTATCTGACTTTACTCACTTAGCATAATGTTTTTGAGATTTCTTCATGTTGTAGCATGTGTCAATACTTTATTTCTTTGTATGGCTCAATAATATTTCATGGAATGGCTACATGACATTTTTTTATCCATTCATCATTTGATTGGCATTTGTGTTTTTCCCACTTATTGACTATTGTGAATACTGCTGTTATAAACAATTGTGTGCAAGTTATGTTTGAATACCTCTCTCAATTTTTTTTAGTTTATACTTAGTGGAATTCTGTGTCATATGATAATTCTATGTTTAGTTTATTGAGGAATTGCCAAACTGTTTTCCACAGTGGCTGCATCACTTTACATTCCCACCAGCAATAGAGGAGGGTTCCAATTTCTTCATATCATCACCAACATTTGCTACTTTCCACTTTTTTATTGTAGTCATCTAGTGGGTGTGAAGTGGTATCTCATTGTGGTTTGATTTGCATTTCGCTAATGATTAATGACGTTGAGCATCTTTCAGTGTGCTTGTTAATCATTTGTATATCTTATTTGAAGAAATGTCTATTCAAGTCCTTCACCCATTTTAAAAATTAGGTTGTTTGTTCTTTTCTTGCAAAATTTATACGTTCTTCATATATTCTGGACACTAAACCCTTATCATATATATGATTTGAAAGTATTTTCTCCCATTCTATAGGATGTCTTTTCACTTTTGTGACTTTTTAAGTAATTTTAATGGGATTATAATGGTTTATAACATTGTATAATTTCAGTTTTACATTATTGTTTATCAATTCCTGAATACACTTCATCATGCTCACCCCCAGTAGTCTAATTTTTATCCATCACCATACATATGTGCCCCTTTGTCCCTTTCACCCACTCCTCAACCCCCTTCCCCTCTGGTAACCACTAATCTGTTCTCTTTATCCATGTATTTGTTATCTTCCACATATGAGTGTAATAATGCAGTATTTGTCTTTTTCTGTCTGGCTTATTTCATTTAACAAGATTTTGATGAGTCCAATTTGGTTTTTCTTGTGTTGCTTGTGCTTCTGCCCAATTCAACGTTGTGAAGAATTCTTGTTTTCTTCTGAGGGTTTTATAGTTTTAGCCTGTACATTTAAGTTGATGATTCATTTTGAGTTAATTGTTGCATATACTGTGATATAGGAGGTCTAATTTCAATCTTTTACATGTGAATATTCAGTTGTTGCAGCACCATTTCTTGAAGAGACATTAAGTGGTCTGGCACTCTTGTCCAAAATCAATTGACAAGAGGTGGATGGGGTTATCTCAGATCTAAATCCTATTCCATTGATAATATGTCTATTTTCATGCCAGTACCACACTATTTTAATTACTGTAGCTGTACAGTAAGTTTTGAAATTGGGAAGTATGTATCCTCCAAGTTTGTTTGTCATTTTCTATATTGTTTTCCTATCCAGGGTCTATTGTGATTCCATATTAATTACAAAATTGGTTTTTCCATTTATGCAAAAATGGTAGTTGGGATTTTCATAGCAATTACATTGAATCTACAGATCACATTGGGTAGTATTGTTATCTAAACAATATTAAGTCTTCCAATGCATAACCATAACGTACCTCTACCTTTATTTACGTCTTTCCTTTCTTTAAGCAATGTTTAGTAATATTCAGTGTCGGATCATGTACCTCCTGGGTTAAATTTATTTCTAGGTATTTTATCCTGTTTGACACTGTTTAAATGGAACTGTCCCATTAATTTCACTTTCAGATTGTTTATTCCATGTATCACTGTATAAATACAACTGATTAATGCATGCTGATCTAGTTGTCTGCAACTTTTCTGAATTCATTTATTATCTGTAATAGGTTTTTTTATTCTTTAATGTTTCATGCCATCTGTGAATAGAGATAATTTTACTTTTTGCTTTCCAATTTGAATATCTTTATTTCTTTTTCTTGCCTAATTGTTGTAGATAGAACTTCTAGTACAATGTAGAATAGAAATGAAAAGTCAGTTATCCTTGTCTTGTTTCTTATCTTAAGGGCATAACTTCCAGTCTTTCACCATTGAGTATATGTAGGCTGGGGGTTTTTGTTAAATTTCCTTTGCTATGTTATGTAAGTTCCCTTCTATTCCTGGTTTGGTGAGTGTTTTTATCATGAAAGGGGTTTTGATATTGTGAAATTATTTTCTGCATTGAGTATTATGTATCTTTTCATTATATTAATGTAGTATATTATATAACTGATTGTTGTATGTTGATCCACCTTTGCAATCACGGGGTAAATCATACTTGCTTATGATGTACACAGGTCTCTTAGGCATTGTTCAGTTTCTTTTTTCTTCTTTTGTCTGCTGGACTGGATAATCTCAATTGATCTATTTTCAAGTTCACTTGTTCTTTATTCTGTTGGTCAAATCTCCTTGAATCCATCTAGTGAATTTTTTATTTTGTTTATTGTACTTTTCAGGTCCAGAATTTCTATTTAGTTCCTTTATAATATCTATCTCTTTATTGATAGTCTCTATTTGGAGAGACATCATTTCCTGGTTTCCTTTAATTATTTGCCTATAGTTCCCTTTAGCTCTTTGAATATATTTAAGACAGTTGGTTAAAAATATTTGTGTACTTAGTCTAATGGTTGGGCTCCCTCAAAGGTATTTTCTTTTAATTAATTTTTTCCTATGAATGGCCTATGTGATTTTTTTTGAAAATGGATATTTTGAGTATTTTACTGTGGCCATTCTGGAAATCAGATACTCCCTCCACCTTAATATTTGTTGTTGCTGTTTGTTGTGTGTTGTTGCTTGCTTGTTTAGTGACTTTTAAAATAATTTTTGAAAGTTCATATCTTTGTCATGTGTGGCCACTGAATTCTGTGTTCTGCTAACTTCCTGGTAACCTGGTGTTCTGAAAATGTTCCCAAAGTCTTGAAGCAAAAATAAATTAGTTTTAATTTGAAAGGAAAATGAAGAGTGACAAAAGCATCATGGTGGAGTGAGTTGTTCCCTTTGTCTCTCCTCTCTGTCACAACTAAATGCACATTCATTATACAACAAAGGATTTCCTACATAGCACAATGGGATGTCTGAGAGATCCATGCAGCAATACATCTGAAGGTGGGTGGACTGAATCCCCAGGAAGCAGTAGAACTAGGTGTGTGGACACCACCCCCTCCTGAGCAGCAGTGATCCAGGTCACAGAGCAGCCAGCACAGCTGTGAGTGGAAGCGAGGGCAGCCAAAACCACACGTGAATGTTTTTGGAGTGGTAGCCAAGACACCAAGCCATGGCAGCTCCACTCATGTAAATGCTTCCCACTGAGTGGCAGTGGCCCACCCCCTAAAAAGGTGCCCCACCCACCAAGCATAGCAGCTAAGCCAAACTTCCTATGAGTGCAGTGCCAGCCTATGAAAGAAAGTGCCCCTCCCACCTAGCACAGCAGCTCAGCAGGTACCCTGCTGAGTGCAGCAGCCCTGCCTGCACATGCACAACCCACCCACCAACCACAGGGGCCCTGCCTGCATATGTGCGTCTGCCCATCAAGCACAGATTACTCGTCCTCATGAACACAACCGCAAAGTTTCTGTGGCCAGCCTGCACATGTGCAGAGCAGCCTTACTGGCACAACTGCCAGCAGATGGGGTGGGATCAGAAAACACAGCTCCTCAAGCAAAAATAGGGAGACTGGCAACAGATGTTAGCTCAGGGCCAATCTTCCTCACCAAAAAACTTAACTTAAAACTACAAAAAGAAAAAGAAGAATTGCAGCTCTCTATCAGAACAGGTTAGCAAACACTTAATTGTAACATAAAAGTTAATGGGAAGGAAAGCATCAAAATAACTACAAGCACTTCAATTTAGTCACAAACTCACAACACAAAAGGGGATTGTGACAAAAATAACTCAGAAGGGGAAGAGAAAGGGATGGGACCTGCTTAGGCTAATAGAGAAAAGAGGCTATCAGAAAATGGATTATCTCATTTATGAGATCCTTTATACAAACCTCATGGTACCACTAAACTAAAAATCAGACCAGAGACACAAATCACAAATAAAGAGAAAACTAAGAAAACCATCACAGAACACCACCAAACTGAAATGGCACTCAGAAAAAGAAGGGAAAAGAAAGTGGAAATATATAAGAACAGGGAAGAAAAGAGATAAAATGGCAGTGTTAAGCCCTCATATATCAATAATCACTCTAAATGTAAATAGATTTAATTCTCCAATCAAAAGATGCAGAGTGGTTAGCTGGATTAAAAAAACAAGACCCAACAATATGCTGCCTCCAGGAAACACATCTCAGCTCCAAAGACAAACATAGGCTCAGAGTAAAGGGATGGAAGATGATATTCCAAGCAAATGGCAAGCAAAGAAAGCAAGTGTTACCATACTTATATCAGACAAAGGAGACTTCAAGATAAAAAAGACAATGAGAGACAAAGGGGGGCAGTTATAATGTTAAAAGGGACATTCCACCAAGAGGACATAACACTTATGAATAAATACACATACCTAACACAGGAGCACCAATGTCTATAAAGCAACTATTAGCAGACCCAAAGGGAGAAGTTAACAGCAACACAATAATAGTAGGGGACCTCAGCCACCTACTTACATCAATGGATAGATCATCCAGACAGAAAGTCAACAAGGAAACAGCAGACTTAAATGAAACACTAGACCAGATGGACTTTATTAAGTCCAAGATATATATAGAACATTCCATCCAAAAACAACAGAATACACAATCTCCTGAAGTGTGCATGGAACATTCTCAAAGATAGACCATATTTTGGGAAACAAGGCAAGCCTCAATAAATTTAAGAAGATTGAAATCATATCAAACATCTTTTCCAACCACAACACTATGAAAAAGGAAATCAACTATAAGGAAAAAGCTGGGAAAGTCACAAATCTGTGAAGTCTAAACAACAGGCCATTGAATAACCATTGGATCAATGAAAAATCAAGGGAAAAATAAAAAATACCTGTAGACAAATGAAAATGACAACACTACATACCAACCCTTATGATATGCAGTGAAAGTAGTACTAAGAGGAAAATTCATAGCAATGCAGGCCTACCTCAAAAAATAAGAAAAGTATCAAATAAACCATCTTAAACTACACCTAGAAGAATCAGAAAAAAAGGACAAACATAGTCCAAAGTCAGCAGAAGGAGGGAAAAATGATAAGAATCAGAGCAGAAATAAATGAAATAGAGATTTAAACAAAAATAGAAAGAGTCAATGAAGCAAAGAGCTGGTTCCTCAAGAAAATAAACAAAATTGAGAAACTCTTTGCCAGACTCACTAAGAAAAAAAGAGCAAAGGTTCAACTAAATAAAATTAAAAATAAAAGAGGAGAAATTTCAAAGGATACCACAGAAATGCAAAAATCATAAGAGAAAATTATGAAAACCTATACACCAAAAAATTGGATAACCTAGAAGAAATGCATAAATTCTTAGACTCATGTAACCTCCTAACACTGAATCAAGAAGAAATAGAAAATATGAATAGACAACTCACAAATAAAGAGATTGAAGCAGTAATCAAAACCATAGTCCAGGATCAGATGACTTCTCTGGAGAATTCTACCAAACATTCAAGGAAAATTTAATACCTATCTCTCTCTGCTGAAGAAGATGGAATGCTACCTAACTCATTCTATGAGGCCAACATTAGCCTGATGCCAAAACCAGATAAGAACAACCCAAAGAAGGAAAATTACAGGCTAATATTGCTGATAAACATAGATGCAAAAATCCTCAACAAAATGTTGGCAAATTTAACACAGCAGTACATTAAAAGAATCATTCAACATGATCAAGTGAGATTTATACCAGGGATATGGGGATGATTCAACATCCCTAAGTCAATCAACGTGATAAACCACACTGACAAAATTAGGAATAAAAATCACATGATCATCTCAATAGATGAAAAGAAAGCATTTGAAAAGATCCAACATCCATTAATGATAAAAACTCTCAAGAAAATGGGTATAGACGGAAAGTACCTCAACATAATAAAGACCATATGTGACAAACCCACAGCCAACACCATACTTAATGGTGAAAAACTGAAAGTCATCCCTCTGAGAACAGGGACAAGAAAAAGGTGCCCATTCTCACCACTCCTATTCAACATAGTACTAGAAGTTTGGACCAGAGTGATTAGGCAAGAAAAAGATATAAAAGGGATCCAAATTGAAAAGACAGAAGTAAAACTCTCATTATTTGCAGATGGCATGATTATATACATAGAAAACTCTAAAGAATCCACCAGAAAACTATTAGAAATAATCAACAACTACAGCAAAGTTGCAGGGTACAAAATCAACTTACAAAAATCAGTTGCATTTTATACACCAATAATGAACTAACAGAAAGAGAAGTCAAAAATACAATCCCATTTACAATAACAACAAAAGGAATAAAATATCTAAGAATAAACTTAACCAAGGAAGTGGAAAACTTATACAATGAAAACTATAAGCCATTATTGAAGGAAATTGAAGGAGACATAAAGAAATAGAAAGATAGTCCATGCTCACAGATTGGAAGAATAAACATGGGGAAGAATAAACATGGTTAAAATGCCCATATTACCTAAAGCAATCTACAGATTCAGTGCAATCACAATCAGAATCCCAATGACATTCTTCATGGAAATAGAACAAAGAATCCTAAAATTTATATGGAACAACAAAAGACCCCACATAGCCCAAGTAATCCTGAGGGAAAAGAACAAAGCTGGAGACATCACAATCCCTGACTTAAAAATATTCTACAGATCTATAGTAATTAAAACAGCATGGTACTGGCACAGAAACAGACACACAGATCAGTGGAACAGATTTGAAAGCCCAGAAATAAATCCACCCAGCTATGGACAGCTAATTTTCAACAAAGAAACCAACGACATACGATGGAGAAAGGAAGGTCTCTTCAATAAATGATTCTGGGAAAACCATGCAGCCATATGCAAAAGAATGAAAGTGGACCATTATCTTACACCATAAACAAAAATTAATTCAAAATAGATTAAAGACTTGAAACCATAAAACTGCTACAAGAAAATATAGGCAATATGTTCTTTGACATCGGTCTTATCAACGTCTTTTCAAATACCATGTCTATTCAGGCAAGGGAAACAAAAGGAAAAATAAACAAATGGGACTACATCAGACTAAAAAGCTTCTGCAAGAGAAATGAAACCATGAACAAAATGAAAAGACAACTCAATAACTGGGAGAAAATATTCACAAATCATATATTCGACAAGGGATTAATTTCCAAAATATATAAAGAACTCATAGAACTCAACAACAAAAAACAACCCAGGGCCAGCCCCATGGCGTAGGGGTTGAATTCACATGCTCTGCTTTGGTGGGCTAGTGTTTGCCAGTTTGGATCCTGGGTGCAGACCTGCAGACTGCTTATCAAGCAATGCTGTGGTGGCATCCCACATAGAAAAATTAGAAAGACTTACAACTAGGATATACTGGGACTTTGGGGAGAAAAGAAAAAGACAATAAAAAAATAGGCAGAGGATCTGAACAGACTACCTTCCAAAGAAGATATACAGATGGCTAACTGCACATGAAAAGATGTTCTACATCACTGATTATTAGGGGAAATGCAAATCAGAACTACAATGAGGTATCACCTTATAGCCATCAGAATGGCTATAATTTATAAGACAAAAAATAACAAATGTTGGAGAGGATGTGGAGAAAAGGGAATCCCCATACACTGCTGGTGGGAATGCAAACTGGTGCAACCGTTGTGGGAAAAAGTATGGAGATTTCTTAAAAATTAAAAATAGAAATACCACATTATCCAGCTATCCCACTATGGGGTATTTATCCAAAGAACATGAAATCAACAATACAAAGAAATTTATGCACCCCTATGTTCACCACAGGCTTATTCACAATAGCCAAGACATGAAATGAAACCAAGTGCTCATCAACTTAGAGTGGATAAAGAAGATGTGATATATCTATACAATGGAATACTATTCAGACATAAAAAAGACAAAGTCATCCCATTTGCAACATCATGGATGGATCTTGAGGGTATTATGTTAAGTGAAATAAGCCAGACAGAGGAAGACAAACACTATATGATTTCACTCGTATTTGGAAGATAAACAAACACCTGGATAAGGAGAACAGATTAGTGGTTACCAGAGAGGAAGGGGTCGGGGGATAGGTGAAAGGGGTCAAGGGGCACATATGTATGGTGACAGATAAAAACTAGACTATTTGTGGTGAGCATGATGCAATCTATACAGAAACTGATAAATAATGTACACCTGAAATTACACAGTGTTATAAACCAATATGACCTCTATAATATAATTTTAAACAATAAACAAAGAGAAAAACTGAGGGAAAAAAGGAAAAAGAAAAAGAGCTTTAAAACAACTCTCCCAGTCTTTGCACACGGCTCTGTGTTTGGACCCTCCTCCAGCACTTAGCCAGGCCATTTACAACTCTGCCTTCACCTTCACTTCCTACTTGTGTGACACCTGAAGTCCAGCTAAAGATGAAAGCTTACCATATTCTCAGGTCTTTTCTAACCATGAGTTCTGCCCTGAGCACGTGCAGGGCCTTTTCAATTTGGCAGTATATGCAGGAGATTTTAAAAGCCCTTATTCATCCATGTATCTCTTTTCCCAACCTCTTTCTTTCCACCATATTCAATCTGTCTATTGCTTGTCTCAGCTGTTGTACCTTGCCACCAGATTGCTGCAGCAAATATTTGTGTCTTTAAATGTTTTCAGCACAAACCACACAGCAGCTTCCCCAGCCATAGGACTGCTCTGAGTTGGGTGAAACAAAGGCAAGTCCATGCACCAGACTTTCAGGCAGCCACAAGACAAGGCAAAACCCACAATCATAATTCTTTGGGTTTAACGACTGTATTGGTATCTCTGGCCCTAGTAAGCTGCACTAGGAGTTTGGGGCTGCCTTCCTCATGGCCTCTTGTACTAAGTTTACTAACAGTTCATGACAAAATACCATAGATTGGGTGGCCTAAACGACAGGAATTTATTTTCTCATGATTCTGGAGGCTGGAAGGTCAAGATGAAGATATCAGCAGGTTTGGTTTATCCAGAGTTCTCTCTTTTTGGCTTTCAGATGGCCGTCTTCTTTCGGTGTCCTTAAATGGCCTTTTTTCTGTGCATGCACATCTCTGGTGTGCCCAAATTTCATCTTCTTTATAAGGATACCTGTCATATTGGACTAGAGTCCACTCATATAACTTTATTTAACCTAACTACATCTTTAAAAGCCTTATCTCTGGGGGCCAACCTGTGGTGTAGCGAGTAAGTTTGGTGCGCTCCACTTCAGCAGCCCAGATTTGCAAGTTCAGATCCTGGGCACAGACCTACATTACTTGTAAGCCACACTGTGGCAGTGACCCAGATATAAAGTGGAGGAAGATTGGCACAGATGTTAGCTCAGGCCTAATCTTCCTCAGGAAAAAAAAATTGCCTGATCTCCAGATATAGTCACATTCTGAGACACTGGGGGTTAGGACATATTAATATTAATTTGGAGGGTAAACAGTTTAATCTATAACATTCCATCCTCTGGATCCCCCACATTTACGTCCTCCTAACATATGAATACATTCACTCCATCCCAAACAGCCTCTAAAGTCTTAACCCACTTCAGCATCTACTCCAAATCCCAAATCTCATTTAAATATCTAAATCAAGCATGGGTGATATTTGAGATATGATTCATCCTGAGGCAACATTTCTCTCCAGCTGTGAACCTGTAAAAGCAGACAAGCTATCTGCTTCCAAAATACAAAGATGGGACAGGTATAGAATAGAAATTCTCATTCCAAAATGGAGATATCAGAAAGAAGAGATCACAAGTCCTAAGAAGTCCAAAACCTAGCAGGACAAATTCCATTATATTTTAAGGCTCAAGAATAATCCTCTTTTGCTTGATGACCTGTCTTCCAGGCCCATCCTGGTGGTGGTCCTGGGCCTTAGGTGGCATAACTGAATCACCTGGGGTCGGGGTCGGATCATTCTTCCCCTTTTTGTAGGAAAATGCATGTTCACAGCTAGATAGCTCTATTGTCCCATCCTGTAGAATTCTAGAAGTCTGAATGTTTCCCCTCATTTCCCCCCATTTCTATTCCCTTTAGTCCAATCTGGCAGTGTGAGTGTTGGTATAATCCCATCTCCAGGTTTCTGCTGAGATGGCTGGTCAGATCAATGGTCATACCTCTTATCTCTTTATGGAGTTGTTTTCCAGCCCCACTTTGGTGTTCTCTTCAGAACACGCTTTCTTGCATGTTGCAATATGGATAGGCTGAGAATTTTCCAAATATTTAAGTTCTGGTTCCTTTTTGCTTAACAATTCCTTCCATTTATCCCTCTTTTCTCACATTTTACTATAAGCATTAAGGAGAAACCAGGATATGGCTTCAACACTTTGCTTAGAAATCTCCTCAGCAAAATATTCAAGACCATCACTTACAATTTCTGCTTTCCACAAGAGACTAGAACACAATTCAGCCAACTTATTCACCACTTTATAACAAAGATCACCTTTCTTCTAGTTTCCAACAAAATGTTCTTCATTTCTATTTGAGACCTCACCCGAATCCCCTGACATCCTTATTTCTACCATCAGTATCTTCAAGACAATCCACATTTTCTAACAGTAACCTCAAAACTCTTCCAGTCTCTATCCATAATCCCGTTCCAAAGCTACTTCCACATTTGTTACAATAGCACTTCATTTCATGGCACCAAAATTTATATTATTTTATTAGGGCTGCCATAACAAAATGCCACAAACTGGGTAGCTTAACAGAAATTTGTTTTCTCACGGTTCTGGAGGCTAGAAGTCCAAGATCCAAATGTTGGCAGGTTTGGTTTCTTCTGAGGACTCTCTCCTTGGCTTGAAGATGGCCACCTTCCTTCTGTGTTCTCACGTGGCCATTTCTCTGTGTGTGCCCTTTCCTAGTGTCTCCTTTATGTGTCCAAATTTCCTTGTCTTACGTGGATACTAGTCATATTGGATTGGGAGCCACCCATATTACTTCATTTAATCTTAATTACCTCTTTAAGGGCTATATGCAAATAGTCATTTTCTGAGAAACTGTGGATTCAACATATTTTAGGGGGACATAATTCAGTCCATGACACGACTACAGGTCTGAGATGTGATATCATGGCAGGTAGGCAAGTGAAAATGCCACAACACTCTCACCCCAAAGCAGTTGTTTTTTTTTTCTTTGAGATTTTCCCAGACTGTTGTGAGCTTTTAACTAATATCCAGAGTTCTACTCAAGGTGATTATGACAACTTTTTTTTTTTTGGTGAGGAAGATTCACCCTGAGCTAACATCCCTTGTCAATCTTCCTCTTTTTTGCTTGAGGAAGATTAGCCTTGAGCTAACATCTGAGCCAATATTGCCCTATTTTGTATGTGAGATGCCTCCACAGCATGGCTGATGAGTGGAGTAGGTCCACACCCAGGATCCAAATCCACCAACCCAGGCTGCAGAAGTGGAACACATGGAACTTTAACCACTCAGCCATGGGGCCGGCCTCAATTACGAGAAATTTTAATTAAAAATATTCACTTTTTAAAATTAGTTTTAGGTTCACAGAAAAACTGAATGGAAAGAACAGAGATTTCCCATATATCCCCTGTTCCCACACATGCACAACCTTCCCCACTATCAACATCTTTCACCAGAGTAGTACATTTCTTACAATCAATGAACCTACTTTGACATATCATTATCACTCAAAGTCCATAGTTTATATTAGGATTCACCCATGGTGTTGTATATTCTGTGGATTTTGACAAATGTATAATGACATATATCCACCATTGTAGTATCATATAGAATACTTTTACTGCCGTAAAAATCCTCTGTGTTCTGCTTATCCATTCCCTCTTCCCCACTTACTTCTGGCAACTAGTGATCTTTTTGTCTATCTGCCCATAGTTTTGTCTTTTCCAAAATATCACGTAGTTGGAATCATACAGTATGTAGCCTTTTCAGATTGGTTTCTTCCACTTAGTAATATGCATTTAATTTTCCTCCATGTCTTTTCAGGGCTTGATGACTCATTTCTTTTAGTGCTGAATATTCAATTGTCTGGAAGCACAACAGTTTATGAATTCACCTGCTGAAAGACATTGGTTGCTTCCAAATTTGGCAATTGTAAATAAAGCTTCTGTAAACATCCATGTGAACATAGGTTTTCAATTAATTTGGTTAAATACCAAGGAGCACAATACAATACCTTGATTGTATGTAAAAATATGTTCATTTTATGAGAGACTGAAAACTGTCTTCCAAAGTGGCTGTAACATTTTCCATTCCCTCCAGCAATGAATGAGAGTCCCTGTTGCTCCATATCCTCACCAACACCAATACCTTATTTGGTGTTGTCAGATTTTGACCATTCTAATAGGCATGTAGTGATATCCCATTGTTTTAATTTGTATTTCCATGATGACATATGATGTGGAGCATCTTTTCATATGCTTA
The DNA here is from genome assembly GCF_021613505.1 of Equus quagga. Classification (NCBI taxonomy): domain Eukaryota; kingdom Metazoa; phylum Chordata; class Mammalia; order Perissodactyla; family Equidae; genus Equus; species Equus quagga. The sequence continues at coordinate 75,199,790 of NC_060268.1, read as the reverse complement.
TTTGCCATCTGTATATCTTCTTTGGTGAGGTATATGTTAAGGTCTTTGGCCCAATTTTTAATTGAGTTGTTCATTTTCTTCTTGTTGAATTTTAAGCATTCTTTGTACATTTTGGATAAGTCTTTTACCAGAGGTATCTTTCAAAATACTGTTTCCCAGTCTGTGGATTGTCTCCCCATTCTCTTGACATTGTCTTTCTTAGAACAGAAGCTTTCAATTTTAATAAAGCCCAGTTTGTTGATTGTCTCTTTCATGGATTGTACCCCTGGTGTTGTTTTTAAAAAGTCTTTGCCATATTCAAGGTCAAACATAGACATGTTTTCTCCTACGAGTTTTATAGTTTTGAATGTTACATTTAGATACATGGTCCATTGAGGGTGAAGTTTTATGAAACATATAATGCCTGTGTATAGATTCAGTTTTTTGCATGTGGATGTCCAGTATTTCAGCATCATTTGTTGGAAAGATTGTCTTTGCTCCATTGTATTGCCTTTTCTCATTTGTCAAACATCAGGTATGGGTCTATTTCTGGGCTCCCTATTCTATTCCATTGATCTATTTGTCTATTCTTTCACCAATACCTCGATTACTGTAGCTTTATATTGCCTTGAGATGGTTAATATTAGATCTTCAACTGTATTCTTCTCCTTCAATATTGATTTGGATATTATGGGTCTTTTGACTCTACATATAAATTGTAGAATTATTTTGTCAATATCCACACAATAACTTGTGGGTATTTGGGTTGGGATTATATTAAATTCACAGACCAAGTTGGGAAGAACTGACATCTTGACAATATTGAGTCTTCCTATCAATGAACATGAACTATCTCTCCATTTATTTAATTCTTCTTTGATATCATTCATCAGAGCTTCATAGTTTTCCTCATATAGATCTTGTACATATTTTGTTACATTTATGCCTAAGAATTTAATTTGGGGAGGATGGTAGTATGTTTTTAATGTCAAATTTTATATGTCCATTGCTGGTATTTTAGAAGGAGATTGACTTTTGTATTTTAACCTTATATCCTGCTACCTTCCTATAATCCAAGAAAATTTTTTTTTGTCAGTTCTTTCAGATTTTCTACATAGACAACATGTCACCTGCAAACAAAGACAGTTTTATTTCTTCCTTCACAGTCTTCACAGTATATCTTTTATTTTATTTTCTTGTTTTATTGAATTACATAGGAAATCCTGTATGATGTTGAAGAGCAGTGGTGAAAGGGCACATCCTTACCTTCTACCTGATATTAGTGGAAAGGCTTTGAGTTTCTCACCATTAAGTGCAATGTTAGCTGTAGGTTTTCTGTAGATACTCTTTATCAAGGTGAGGAAGTTTCCCTCTATCCCTAGTGTTAAGAAGTTTTATCATGAATGAGTGTTGGATTTTGTCAAATGATTTTTCTGCATCTATTGATATGATCTTGGGATTTTTTCTTCTGTCTGTTGATCTGATGGATTACATTAATTAATTTTTGAATGTTGAACTAGCCTTGCATGTGGAATAAATCCTGCTTGATCTTGATATAGAATTATTTTTATACATTGTTTGATTCAATTTGCTGATATTTTGTTGAGGATTTTTGCACGTGTGTTCATGAGCGATATTGGTCTGTAGTTTTCTTCTCTTGTAATGTCTTTGTCTGGTTTTGGTGTTAGGATAATTTCAGCCTCATAGGATGAATTAGGAAGTATTTCCTCTACTTCTTTCTTCCAAACAAGACTGTAGAGAACTAGTATAATCTCTTTCTTAAATGTTTGGTAGAATTCACCAGTGAATCCATCTGGTTCTGATGCTTTCTGTTTTGGAAAGCTATTATTTATTGATTCAGTTTCTTTAATAAATATAGGCCTATTCAGGTTGTCTATTTCTTCTTGTGTGAATTTTGATAGATTGTATCTTTCAAGGAATTGGTGCATTATATCTAGGTTATCAAATGTGTGAATACAGAGATATTTATATTTGTATTATCTTTTTTTATGTCCATGGGATCTGCAGTGATGTCCCTTCTTTCATTTCTGATATTGGTAATTTGTGTCCTCTCTTTTTTCTTAGTTAACTTGGCTAGAGGATTATCTATTTTATTGATCTTTTCAAAGAATTAGCTTTTGATTTTGTTGATTTTCTATATTAATTTCCTGTTTGCAATTTCATTGATTTTGCTCTAATTATAATTACTTTTTTCTACCTCTGCTCACTCTGGACTTAATTTGCTCTTCTTTTTCTGGTTTCCTGAAGTGGAAACTTAGATGATTGATTTTAGATCTTCCTTCCTTTGTAATATATGCATTCAAGGCTGTAAATTTCTCTCTAAGTAAAGCTTTCACTGCACCCTACAAATTTTGATGAGTTGTGTTTTCATTTTGCTTTAGTTTAAAATATTTTTAAATTTCTCTTGAGATTTCTTCTTGGACCCATGTGTTATTTAGAGGTATGTTGCTAAATCTCCATGTATTTTTGGGCTTTCCAACTATCTTTCTGTTATTGATTTTAATTTCAATTCCATTATTATCTGAGTGCAGATATTGTATGGTTTTTATATTTTTTTTTAGGAAGATTAGCCCTCAGCTAACTGCTGCCAATCCTCCTCTTTTTGCTGAGGAAGACTGGCCCTGAGCTAACATCCATGGCCATCTTCCTCTACTTTATACATGGGACGCCTACCACAGCATAGCTTTTGCCAAGTGGTGCCATGTCCGCAGCTGGGATCTGAACTGGTGAACCCTGGGTTGCCAAGAAGTGGAACGTGCAAACTTAACTGCTGCACCACTGGGCCAGCCCTGTATGATTTATATTTTTTAAAATTTATTAAGGTCTGTTTTATGGCCCAGAATGTGATCTATCTTGATGAGTGTTCCATGTGAGCTTGAGAAGAATGTGTGCTTTGCTGTTGTTGGATGGAGTAGTCTATGTCGATTATGTCCAGTTCCTTGATGGTACTGTTGAGTTTCAAACTATGTCCTTACATATTTTCTTCCTGCTGGATCTGTCCATTTCCAGGAGAGGAGTATTCAAGTCTACACTGATACTGGATTCATTTATTTATCATTGCAATTCTGTTCATTTTTGCCTCACATATTTGGGCCCTCTGTTTTTAGGTACATGAGCATTAAAGCTTGTTATGTCTTCTTGCAGTATTGACATCTTTATCATTATGTAATGCCACTCTTTATCTCTAATAACTTTCCTTGCTCTGAAGTCAACTTTGGTGAAACTAATACAACTACTCCTTTCTTTTCATTACTGTTAGCCTAGTATATCTTTCTCCATCCTTTACTTGTAATCTATATATGTCTTTATATGTAAAATTGGTTTTTTGGACAACATATTGCTGGGTTGTGTTTTTGATCCTCTCTGACAATCTCTTTCAATTGCTGTATTTAGATCATTGATGTTTAAAGTGATCGTTGATATAGTTGGATTAATATCTACCATATTTGTCACTGTTTTGTATTTGTTACCCATGTTCTTTTGTTCCTATTCTTATCTTCCACACTTTTTCTGCCTTTGTTGGTTTTTTTTATTGAGTTTATGATAGTTTAAAACCTTGTGAAATTTCAGTTGTACATTATTGTCTGTCAGTCATGTTGTAGGTGCACCAGTTCACCCTTTGTGCACACCCCCCACCCCCCCTTTCCCCTTGTAGCCAGTAATAGGTTCTCTTTGTCTACATGTTTAACTTACACATGTGAGTGGAGTAAAACAGAGATTGTCTTTCTCTATCTGGCTTATTTCACTTAAAATAATTCCCTCAAGGTCCATCCATGTTGTTGTGAATGGGACTATTTTATCCTTTTTTATGACTGAGTAGTATTCCATTGTATATATATATACCATATCTTCTTTATCCAATCATTGGCTGATGGGCACTTAGGTTGCTTCCATGTCTTGGCTATTGTAAATAATGCTGCAATGAGCATAGGGGTGCATGGGACATCTGGAATTGCTGATTTCAAGTTCTCTGGATAGATACCCAGTAGTGGGATGGCTGAGTCATATGGTATTTCTATTTTTAATCTTTTGAGAAATCTCCATACTGTTTTCCATAGTGGCTGCACCAGTTTGCATTCCCACCAGCAGTGGATAAGTGTTCCTTTTTCTCCACAACCTCTTCAACATTTCTTACTTTTTATTTTGGTTATTTTTGCCATTCTAATGTGTGTAAGGTGATATGTTAGTGTAGTTTTGATTTGCATTTCCCTGATGATCAGTGATGATGAACATCTTTTCATGTGCCTATTGGCCATCCATGTATCTTCTTTGGAGAAATGTCTGTTCATGTCTCCTGCCCATTTTTGGATCGGGTTGTTTGATTTTTTTGTTGTTGAGTTGTGTGAGTTCTTTATATATTATGGAGATTAACCCTTTGTCGGATATATGACTTGCAAATATTTTTTCCCAATTAGTGAGTTGTTTTTTTGTTTCAATCCTGTTTTCCTTTGCCTTAAAGAAGCTCTTTAGTCTGATGAAGTCCCATTTGTTTATTCTTTCTATTGTTTCCCTTGTCTGAGAAGACATGATGTCTGAAAAGATCCTTTTAATACTGACGTCAAAGAGTGTACTGCCTATATTTTCTTCTAGAAGCCTTATGGTTTCAGGTATTACCTTTATGTCTTTGATCCATTTTGTGTTTATTTTTGTGAATGGTGAAAAAGAATGGTCAGTTTTCATTCTTTTATATGTGGCATTCCAGTTTTCCCAACACCATTTGTTGAAGAGACTTTCTTTTCTCCACTGTAGGCCCTCAGCTCCTTTGTCGAAGATTAGCTGTCCATAGACATGTGGTTTTGTTTCTGGGCTTTCAATTCTGTTCCATTGATCTGTGCATCTGTTTTTGTACCAGTACCATGCTGTTTTGATTACTGTAGCTTTGTAGTGTGTTTTGAAGTCAGGGATTGTGATGCCTCCAGTTTTGTTCTTTTTTCTCAGGATTGCTTTAGCAATCTGGGGTCTTTTGTTGCCCCATATGAATTTTAGTATTCTTTATTCTACTTCTGTAAAGAATGTCATTGGGATTCTAATTAGGATTGCATTGAATCTGTAGATTGCTTTAGGTAGTATGGACATTTTAACTATGTTTATTCTTCCAATCCATATGCATGGAATATTTTTCCATCTCTTTATGTTGTCATCAGTTTCTTCCGGGAAAGTCTTGTAGTTTTTGTTGTATAGGTCTTTCACTTCCTTGGTTAAATTCACCCCAAGATATTTTATTCTTTTTGTTGCAATTGTGAATAGTATTGTGTTCTTGAGGTTTTTTTCTGTTAGTTTGTTATTAGAGTATAGAAGTGCTACTGATTTATGTAAGTTGACTTTATACCCTACAACTTTGCTGTAATTGGTAATTATTTCTAAAAGTTTTCCAATGGATTCTTTGGGGTTTCCTATATATAGGATCATGTCGTCTGCAAACAGTGAGAGTTTCACTTCTTCCCTCCCTATTTGCATTCCTTTTATTCCTTTCTCTTGCCTAATTGCTCTGGCCAAAACCTCCAGTACTATGCTGAATAAGAGTGGTAATACAGGGCAGCCTTATCTTGTTCCTCTTCTCAGGGGGATGGTGCTCAATTTTTGCCCATTCAGTATGATGTGGGCTGTGGGTTTGTCATATATGGCTTTTATTATGTTGAGGTAATTTCCTTCTATCCCCATTTTGTTCAGAGTTTTTATCATAAATGGCTGTTGGATCTTGTCAAATGCTTTCTCTGCATCTATTGAGATGATCATGTAGTTTTTATTCCTCAATTTGCTGATGTGGTGTATCACGTTGATTGGTTTGTGGATGTTGAACCACCCCTATGTTGCTGTATGAATCCCACTTGATCCTGATGTATGATCCTTTTGATGTATTGCTGAATTTGAGTTGCCAAAATTTTGTTGAGAATTTTTAAATCTATGTTCATCAGTGATATTGGTCTGTAGTTTTCCTTTTTCATGCTGTCCTTGTCAGGCTTTGGTATCAGAGTGATGTTGGCCTCATAGAATGTGTTAGGAAGTGTTCCCTCCTCCCTAATTTTTTGGAATAGCTTGAAAAGTATAGGTATTAAATCCTCTCTGAAAGTTTGGTAGAATTCCCCAGGAAAGCTACCTGGTCCTGGGGTTTTATTCTTTGGGATGCTTTTGATTGCTGTTGCAATCTCTTTCCTTGTGATTGGTCTGTTCAGATTGTGTGCTTCTACTTGACTTAGCTTTGGGATATTGTAAGAGTCTTAGAATTTATCCATTTCCTCTAGGTTATCCATTTGTTGGCATATAGTTTTTCATAGTATTCTCTTATAATCCATTGTATTTCTGTGGAGTCTGTTCTTTTTTCTCCCTTTTCATTTCTGATTTTGTTTATTTGAGCTTTCTCTCTTTTTTTCTTTGTAAGTCTGGCTAGGGGTTTGTCAATTTTATTTATCTTCTCAAAGAACCAGCTCTTTGTTTCATTGATCCTTCTATTGCCTTTTTTGTTTCAATAGCATTTATTTCTGCTCCAGTTTTTATTATTTCTCTCCTTCTGCCTACTTTGGGCTTTGCTTGTTCTTCTTTCTCTAATTCAGTTAGGTGTAATTTGAGATTGCTTATTTGGGATTTTTCTTGTTTGTTAAGATATGCCTGTATTGCAATGAATTTCCCTCTTAGTACAGCTTTTGCTGTATGCCATATGAGTTGGTATGGCATGTTATTGTTTTCATTTGTCTCCAGATATTTTTTTATTTCTCCTTTAATTTTTTCAATGATCCATTGCTTATTCAATAGCATATTGTTTAGTCTCCACATTTCGTCCATTTCTCAGCTTTTTTCTTGTAATTAATTTCTAGCTTTATAGCATTATGATCAGAGAAGATCCTTCTTATTATTTCAAGTTTTTTAAATTTATAGTGGCTTGCCTTGTTTCCCAACATATAGTCTATCCTTGAGAATGTTCTGTGCACACTTGAGAAGAATGTGTATTCTGCTGTTTTGAGATGGAGTGTTCTATATACATCTATTAAGGCCAACTGTTTTAGCTTTTCATTTAATTCCACTGTTCCATGTTGATTTTCTGTCTAGATGATCTGTCCAATGATGTGAGTGGGTGTTGAGGTCTCCTACTATTATTGTGTTATTTTTGATATCTTCTTTTAGGTTTGTTAATAGTTGCTTTATGAACTTTGGTGCTCCTGTGTTGGGTAAATAGATATTTATAAGCATTATTTCTTCTTGATGTAGTGTCCCTTTGATCATTATATACTGCCCCTCCTTTTCTCTCTTTACTTGCCTTATCTTGAAATCTACTTTGTCTGATATAAGTATTGCTACACCTGCTTTCTTTTGTTTGCCATTAGCTGGGAGTATCATCTTCTACCCCTTCACTCTGAGCCTGTATTTGTCATTGGAGCTGAGGTGTGTTTCCTGGAGGCAACAAATTGTTGGATCTTGTTCTTTAATCCATCTTGCCACTCTGTGTCTTTTTATTGGAGAGTTCAATCCGTTTACATTGAGGGTGATTATTGATGTATGAGGGCTTAATGCTGTCATTCTGTCACTTGTTTTCCAGTTTTCCTGCATCTCTTTTGTTTCTCATCCTGTGAGTTTTGGTCTACCCATTGACCTCTGCAGTTTCCTATGCTGTGTTTCTTAGTTTTTTCTTTCTTTATTTTTTTGTGTCTCTGTTCTCCTTTTTAGTTTAGTGGCTACCCTGAAGTTTGTATTCAGAATCTCATGCATAACATAGTCCATTTTCTGATGGCCTCTTATTTCTTTAGTCTAAACTGATTCAGTCTCTTTCCTCCTCCCCTCCTAAGTTATTATTTTCATATCTTATTCCAACTTGTGTTGTGAGTTTGTGGTTAAAGTGACAACATTGTCTTCATTTTTGGTGTTTTCCTTCCCTTTATCCTAATGCTATAGTTGAATATTTGCTATCCTATTCTGATTCTATCTATTTCTCTCCTTACTCTGTGTTTTGTGACCCCTTTCTTCCTTTTTTCAGGTATGAAGGCCTTCTTGAGGATTTCTTGTAGGGGGGATCTCGTGGCTACAATGTCACTTAGCTTTTGTTTGTGTGAGAAAGATTTAACTTCTCCCTCATATATGAAGGATATTTTTGCTCAATAGAGTATTCTTGGCTGAAGATTGTTATCTTTTAAAGTTTTGAATATGTCATTCCATTCTCTCCTAGCTTGTAAGGTTTCTGCAGAGAAATCTGCTGAAAGTCTGATAGGGGTTCCTGTATAGATTATTTACTTCTGTCCTGATGCCCTGAGTATTCTTTCTTTGTCATTCATTTTTGCCAGTCTTACTACTATATGCCTTGCAGTAGGTCTTTTTACATTGACAAGTCTAGGAGGTCTGAAAGCTTCCTGCACACACACATTTCTCTCTCATTCCCTATATTTGGAAAGTTCTCTGCTATTATTTCTTTGAGCAAGCTTTCTGCTCCAGTCTCCTTCTCTTCACCTTCTTGGATACCTATAATTCTTATGTTACATTTCCTCATTGAGTCAGCTATTTTTCGGAGATTTTCTTCATTTCTTTTAGTCTTAGTTCTCTCTCCTCCTCTATCTGGAGCCATTCAACATGTCTATCTTCGATTATGCTTATTTGCTCCTCTTTGATGTCCACATGAGCATTCAGGGAATTCATATTTTGTTTTGTCTCTTCCATTGTGTTTTTCATCTCTAGTATTTCTGATTGATTCTTCTTTATAGTGTCAACCTCTTTTGTGAAGTAGCTCCAGAACTCGTTGACTTTTTTGTCTATATTTTCTTTTACCTCATTGAACTTTTTGATGATAGTTATTCTGAATTCACTGTTGTTTAGTTTACTTCTTTCTGAGTCTTCAGGACATAATTCTGGGTATTTATTGTTTTCCCTCTTGTCTGGAGATTTGATGAATTGCCTGATGCTGGAAGTACGACTTTTCCCCATTGTGATATTATTCGGTTGCAATTACAGCCTACGACCACTAGATGAAGGTGGAGAGCCATGTATTCTGAATCCTCTGCCTTCAGCTGAGATGGTGTGGCACAGCATGTGTTGGGGAGGGGGGCAATTTCTCCTGCACGCAGACCCAGGTTTCCCAATCAGCTCTCACTGTCTGGTCTCCTGGGGTCTTGAGTTGATCAGGTCAACCCACATGAAAGCTTTCACCCTATTAGAGGGCTTCCCTCTAGGCTGCAAGGGCACTAGGGAGTCCTGGGTGATCTTGCAGATGCACGACCCCTCCCCCACTCCTTCCCTCATGGAGCCTCCCATGGGAGCGATCCCAGTCTTTAGGGGAGGGAGTGTGAAGTTTTCTCTTACCCCGTTCCAGCTCCCCTGAGGCGGGCTCCAGCCTCTCAGCCTTCCATCATTTGGCAGCTATGAGTCTCCAAGTATTCCTATGCTATTAGGATATTTTTTGTTGGAATGTGGTTTTTCCTTTTTGTTGTATGTTGGAGGGGAAAGAGTTCTGGGCAATCTCATTCTGCCATGACGCTGACGTCACTCCTAGTATTACTGCCACATGTGATTTAGGAAACATTTTCAGGAAGTTCTTTGCTTCAAGTCACCTGTGAAGGTAAATCTGAGCACTTGCCTTTTTCCAAGCTGGTTTTTTTTTTTTTAATGAAGATTATACCTGAGCTAACATCTGTGACAATCTTCCTCTATTTTTTGCATGTGGCATGCCACCCCAGCATGGCTTGATGAGTGGTGTGTAGGTCCACACCCGGGATCTGAACCTGCAAATTCTGGGCCACTGAAGTGGAGCACATGAACTTAGCCACTATGCCACTGGGATGGTCCCTGCCTTTTGTGGTTTTAACTGAGCAATTTATGTGATTCCATTTTCTCTCTTTTCTTCGCATATCATTGTTTTTTTAAACTTTTTTTAGTGGTTGCCCTAGAGTTTGCAACACATATTTACAACTGTTCCAATTCCATTTTCAAATCACACTATACTACTTTACAGGTAGTGCAAGTACCTTATAATAACAAAATATTCGTTGTTCCTCCCTCCTGTCCCTTGTATCATTGCTGTCATTCACTTCACTTAAATAAGTATACATATACGTGCATATATATATATATATATATATATATTATTTGGAACAAATTTCTCTGTTAGATCAAATAAGAATAAGGGAAATAAAAGTTTTTATTTTACCTTCACTTTTTCATTCTCCAATGTTCTTCCTTTCTTTCTGAATTTCTTTCTTCCTTTCACTTTATTGAGGAATAATTGACAAATGTAATTGCATATATTTAAAGTGTACCAAGTGATGATTTGACATGCATATCCATTGTAGAATGATTACGAAGGTCAAGATAATTAACACATTCATCATCTCTTATATGTTTTGCCTTTCAGTGTGTCTTGTAATTTATTCTTGAAAAGTGGATATGCTATACTAGGTAAAAGGAACTGTGGTAAATAGGCCTTTACTAATGTGGTAGTAAGGTGTGGTGAGAGGAGCAGTATTTTATAATCCTCTGATTAAGTCTCAGCCTTTTGGTAAGCCTGTGCCCTGGACTATGAACCACCAGTACAAATGTTAAATCAAAATTGAGAGATTAGACATCCTTGCTTCATTCTTGATCTTAGGAGAAAATAATTTAGTCTTTCGCTATTAAGTATGAAGTTAGCTGTGAATTTTTGTAGATAACCTTTATCAGATTGAAGAAGTTCCCTTCAATGTCTAGCTTGCTGAGGAATGGCTGTTGGATTTTGTTAAGTGCTTTCTCTGTGCTTATTGAAATAAGCATGTAGCTTCCTTTTTAGTTTATTAACATGGTGAATAACATTGATTGACTTTCAAATTGTAAACCAAACTTGCTTTCCTGGGATAAGCTTCATTTGGTGTTGATATATTACCTAATATATTGTTGGGTATGATTTGATAAAATTTTGGTATGAATTTTTGCATCTATATTTATGAGAGTTATAGGTCTACAATTTTCTCTTTTTAAAAATGTCTCTCTGGGTTTTTGATCAGAGTAACACTCATAAAATGATTTGGAAAGTATTCCATCATTTTCAACTATTTTCTAGAAGATTCTATGTAGAATTGATATTATTTCTTACTTAAATATTCAGCAAGGAAGCCATCTGGGTCTGAAGTTTTCTTTGTGAATAGGTTTCCAACTACCCATTCAATTACTTTTACAGATAAAGGGCTCTTCAAATTTATCTATTTCTTCCTAGGTGAGTTTGCCCATTTCATCTAAGTTGTCAAATTTACTGACAAAATTTTCACAATATTCACTTGCTCTCCTTTCATTGTCAGTAGAATCTGAAATGAGGACAACTTTTTCAGTCTTTATAATGGCAATTTCTGTCTTCTCCATTTTTATCTTGATCAATCTGGCTTGAAGTTTGCGATTTTATTGATTTTCTCAAAACACTAGCTTTTGGTTATATTGATTTTTCTCTATTATTTTTCTGTGTTATATTTCATTGATTTCTGCTCTGATCTTTATTATTTCCTTCCTTCTTATTATTTTTGGTTTAATTTATTCTTTGTATAGTTTCTTGAGGTGGAAACTGAAGTCATTCACTTGAGACCTGTCTTCTTTTCTATATAGGTGCTTAGTGCTGTAAATTTTCCCCTAACTATTGCTTTGGTGACATCCAACGCATTATTATATGTTGTGTTTTCATTTTCATTTAGCTCAAAATACATCTTAATTTCCCTTTTGATTTTTTCATGTGTGTGTCTGGTAATTAATTTCAAATATCTGTAATTTTCCAGAAATTTTTCCATGTTTTATTTCTAATTTAATTTCATTGTGGCCCAGAAACATACTTTGTATGACTTGAGTACTACTTTTTATTACTTCAGTAAAAGTCACCTAACATAAAATTAACCATGTTAAAGTGTAAAATTCAGTGGAATTTAGTACATTCACAATGTTGTGCAACCATTACCTCTATCTAGTTCCCAAATATTTTTATCATTCAAAAATGAACTCCCATACACTTTAAGCAGTCGATCCTCATTCATCTTTCTCACAGCCCCTGACAACCAGCAATCTGCTTTCAGTTTCTATAGATTTGCCAATTCAGGATATTTCATATAAATGGAATCATATAAAAATGTGGTCTTTTGTATATGGCTTCTTTCACTTAGCAAAATATTTTCAAGTTTCACCCGTGTTGTAGTATGTATCAGTACTCATTCCTTTTTATGATTGAATATTACATTGTATAGATATACCACATTTTGTTTAACCATTCAGTAGTTGATAAACATTTGGCTTTTTCCCACTTTTTGACTATTGTGAATAGTGCTTCTATAAACGTTGATGTACAAGTTTTTGTCTGAGTGTTTAAATTCTTTTGGGTATATATCTATTAAAGCAATTGTCAGATCATATGGTAATCCTATATTTAGTTTATCTAGGAACTGCCAAACTGTGTTCCACAGTGGCTGCGTCATTTTACATTCCCACCCACAATGGATGAGTGTTCCAATTTCTCCATATCCTCACCAACATTTCTTAATTTCCATTTTTTTAATTATAGCCAGCTTGTGGGTCTGAAGCAGTATCTCATGGTTTTGATTTGCATTTCTCTAGTGAATAATGATGATGTGCATCTATTCCTGTTGTTGTTGTTGGCTATTTGTATATCTTGTTTGGAGAAATGTCTAATTAAATACTTTGCCCATTATTTAATTGAGTTGTCTTTACTGTAGAATTGTTAAGAGTTCTTTAGATATTCTGTTAGACAATTTTATATTTGCCCATGTATTTATCCTTACCAGAGATCTTTATATCTTTATATGGTTTTGAGTTACTCTCTTGCATCTTTTCATTTCAACCTGAAATACTCCCTTTAGAATTTTTGATAGGACAGGTCTAGTGATAATGAATTCCTTCAGCTTTTGTTTATTTGGGAAGGTCTTAATTTCTCCATTTTTTAAGGACAGTTTTGCTGGACATAGAATTCTTGGTTGACAGGTTTTTTCCACACGTTTCAGCTTTTTAAATATATCATCCCACTGCCTTCTGGCCACCAAGATTCAGCTGGGAATCTTATTGAACATCCCCTGTACCCAATGAGTTTCTTCTCTCTTGCTGCTTTCAAAATTCTCTGTCTTTTCTTTTTGACAGTTAGATTATAATCTATCTTGGCATGGGTCTCTGAACTTATCCTACTTAGAGTTGGTTGGGATTCTTGAATTTATAGATTCATGTCTTGTAACAAATTTGAGCAGTTTTCAGGAATTATTTCTTCAAGTGATTTCTCTTTTCTCCATCCAAGTTTCCCATGATGCTTACATTGGTTTAATTGATGATAGCTCACAAGTCCTTTAGGCTCTGTTCACTTTTCCTCAATCTTTTTTATTTCCGCTCCTCAGACTTGATCATTTCAATTGTCCTATCTTAAAGTTTGCTAATTCTTTCTTCTGCCTCCTCTGATCTGCTGTTGAACCCCTCTAGTAAATTTTTCAATTCAGTTATTGTATTTTTCAGCTCCAGAATTTGTATTCTCCCTCTTTATAATTTCTATCTTTTATTGATGTTCTCACTTTGTTCATGTACAATTTTTCTTATTTTCTTGTTTATTTTTTGGTCTGTGTTTTCCTTTAGCTATCTGAGCATATTTAAGGCAGTTCTTTTAAAGTTTTCATCTAATAAGTCCAATGTCTGTGTTCCTTTAGAGATAGTTTATACCAATTTACATTCTTCTTTTGAACTGGCCATATTTTCCTGTTTTTTCTTTTTTTTGTATGCCTTGTGATTTTTTTTTTTTTTGCTTGAAAATTGGCATTTGCAAAAACAGCCAGCTTTCCCAGTCTTTGTAGACTGTTTCTGCCAGAGTAGTCCTTCAGTGATTAGCTGGGCATGCTCTGAGCCTACAGATTAGCTGAAGTAAAAGCTTACTGTCTTCTCAGAGCATGCATCTTGCCTTTGTCTGTGTGTCATTTTCTCAATTCCCCTGTGTACATACAAAGCTCCTTTTGAATGCCTTTGTTTCTCAAAGAGTCTCATCTCAGCTTCTCCTTAGGCTTTAGATGGTCGATTGTATGTCTCTACCCATAATATCTTGTCTCAGGTGTCTGCATGTCTGTATTACCAGTGCAGCTTTTACCACAAGTGGATGTTGCTTTTCCCCATCTGTGATCTGAGTTATGAGAGAAAGAGACCAGTCTTACCAGCCCCCAGGCAGTTAAGAATGTTGCAAATGTCTGTTCTGCTCCGTCTGGTTTAAGGGAGGGAATTGGGAATTGAGCTTTCACCTTTTTCAAACCAAGACCACACTATGCCAGGGAGGTGATGGGGCAAATGGGGGTAAAAAAGACATAAAACTTCCTACCTACCTAATGTGTTTTTTTCTTGATGGGGTATTTGCTTGGTTGCTATACAACTTTGTTTTCCAGAGCTCCTACAAGGTTATTTTAGGCAGTTTCTGGTTCTTTTCTGATGTCTCCCTGGGAGAACAACAGTTTAGAGCTTCCTAGTGCACAATTTTGCTGATGTCACTATTCTGTATTCATCTTTAAATATATTGATACTTGTTTTATGGCCAAAAACATGGTCTATATTGGTAAACATTCCATTTGCCCTTGAAAATTTTGTGCATTTTGCTGCTGTTGTGTGGAGTGTCCTAGAAATGTCAAAATGTCACTTAAGGCAAGGTGTTAATAGTATTGTTCGAGTCTTCTATACTCTTGCTGATTTTCTGTCTATTTATTCTATCAATAATTGAGAGATGTATTAAAATCTCTGACTTCAATTGTGGATTTGCCTATTTCTCTTTGCATTTCCATTAATTTTCAATGCAAGTATTTTGAAGATCTATTAGGTACATAAATACTTCAGATTATGATGTCCTCTTGTTAAATTGACTTGTTTACAATTATGAAGTAAACTTCATTATCCATGATAATATTCTTTTCTCGGAAACATACTTTGCTGGTATTAATATAATCATTCCAGATTTCTTTGATTACTGTTAGCACAATATATGTTTCCATTCATTTACTTTTAACCTATTTGTGTCTTTATATTTAAAGTGCATTTCCTGTAGGATGCATATAATTGGATAGTTTTTATAAACTACAACCAGACATTCCCTGCCTTTTCATTGCAGTTTTTATATAATTTACATTTAATATGATTATCGTTATGGCTAATATTAAGTCTATCATCTTGTTATTATTTTTCTATTTGTCCCCCCCCCCCCCCCCCCCCCCATTTCTGCTTTCTTTTGGCTTGAGTATTGAATTAGTTTCCTAGGGCTGCTGTAACAAAGTACTACAAACCAGGCAGCTTAAAACAACAGAAATGTATTCTCTCACAGTTTTGGAGGCTAGTCATCTGAAATTGAGGTGTCAGCAGGGCCAGGTTCTCTGTGAAAACTGTAGGAGAGAATCCTTCCGTGCCTCTTCTAATTTCTGATGTTTTCAGCAATCCTTGGCATTCTTTGGCTTTTAGATGCATTTCTCCAATCTCTGCCTTCATCATCACATGATCATCCTATCCCTGCATGTCTCTGCTCTCTTCTTCTAATAAGGACACTAGTCATATTGAATTAGCTCCCACCCTAATGATCTCATCTTAAATTGATTACATCTGAAAAGATCTTATTTCCAAATAAGGTCACATTCATATGTATCAGGGGTTAGGAATTCAGCATATCCTTTTGGGGTACAAAGTTCAACCCATAACAAGTACTTCATATGACTCTATTTTATCCACTTTGTTGGTTTATTAATTATAACTCTGCTTTGTTAATTTTATGGTTGCTTTAGGGTTTATAGTGTACATCTTTATCATAGTCTGCATTCAAGTGACATTATACCTATCACAGTGTATAGTTTAAGAACCTCATAATAATGTATTCCATTTCTTGTCTCTGGCCTTCAGTGTATTGTTTGCATAATTTTATTTACATCTGTGCTATAAACCCTACAATATGTCATTTTTATACATATTTACTCAAGTAGTTACCAGTTTTGATGCTCTTCATTCCTTTGTGTATCCATACTTTCACCTAGTATCTTTTCCTTTTGCCCAGAGGTTATGTATAAGATTTTTCTCTTTATCACTATTTTTGAGAAATTATGTTATTATGTGCTTTCATATTGTTTTCTTTTTGTACTTGGGGTTCATTGATATTCTTGATTCTGAGAATTTAGTTGTTCTTTTCAATCAAATTTGGAAATCTTTGGCTATTATTTCTTCAAATACTAACATAAGTCAGAGTTATTGTGGGTCTGGTTCTAGACCACAGCAATAAAGCGAATATTGCAATAAAGTGAGTCACACAAATTTTTTGCTTTCCCAGTGAGTATAAAAGTTACATTTACAATCTACTGTAGCATATTAAGTGTGCAGTAGCATTATGTCTAAAACTGCAATGTACATACCTTAATTAAAAAATACTTTACTTCTAAAAAATGCTAACCATCATCTGAGCATTCAGGGAGTTGTAATCTTTGCTGGTGAAAGGTCTTGCATCGATGTTGATGGCTACTGACTGATTAAAGTGAGCCTAGGGATAAGCTATAAGCTGAAGTAAAAGCTTAAGGTCTATCTTACCTATGCCTGTGTGCGACTTTTTCTCAATTCCCCTGTGTACATACACAGCTCCTTTTGAATGTCTCAATGTTGCTGAAGGCTGGGTTGGCTGTGGTAATTTCTCAAAATAAGATAACAATGAAGTTTGCCATGTTAGTTGACTCTTTCTTTCATGAATGATTTCCCTGTAGCATGTGATGCTGTTTGATAGCATTTTACCCACAGTAGAACTTCTTTCAAAATTGGAGTCAGTGCTCTCAAACCCTGCTGCTGCTCTATCACCTAAGTTTATATAATATTCTAAATTCTTTGTTGTCATTTCAACAATCTTCACATCATCTTCATCAAGACGAGATTCTATCTTAAGAAAACACTTTCTTTGCTTATCCATAAGCAGCAACTCCTCCTCCATTAAAGTTTTAGCATTAGATTGCAGCAATTCAGTCACATCTTCAGGCTTTACTTCTAATTCTAGTTCTCTTCCTATTCCACCACAATGGAATTTCTTCCTCCATTGAAGTCTTGAACCCCTCCAAGTCATCCATGAGGGTTGATCAACTTTGTCCAAAAACTCCTGTTAATGTTCATATTTCGACCTCTTCCCACGAATCGCAAGTGTTCTTAATGGAATCTAGAATGGTGAATCCTTTCCAGAAGGTTTTCAATTTACTTTGCCCAGATCCATCAGAGGAATCGCTATTTATGGCAGCCATAGTCTTACAAAATGTATTTCTTAAATAATAAGACTCAAAAGTCAAAATTACTCCTTGACGCATGGGCTGCAGAATGGCTGTTGTGTTACCAAGCACACAACATTAATCTCATTGTACATCTCCATCAGAGCTCTTGGGTGACTAGGTGCATTGTCAATCATCAGTAATATTTTGAAAAGAAACTTTTTTTCTGAGCAATAGGTCTCAACAGTAGGCTTAAAATATTCAGTAAACCATGATGTACTGTCATCCAGGCTTTGTTGTTACATTTATAGAGCATATGCAGAGTAGATTTAGCATAATTGTCAAGGGACCTAGGATTTTCTGAATGGTACAAGAGTATCAGCTTCAACTGAAAGTCACCAGCTGCACCAGCCCCTAACAAAAGAGTCTGTCTGTCCTTTGAAGCTTTGAAGCTAGGCATTGACTTCTCCTCTCTAGCTATGAAAGTCCTACTTGGTGTCTTCTTCAAATATAAGGCTATTTCATCTACATTGAAAATCTGTTGTTTAATGTAGTCACCTTAATTAATTATATTAGCAAGATCCTCTGGATAACTTGCTGCAGCTTCTACTTCAGCACTTGCTGCTTCACCTTGCATTTTTATGTTATGGAGACAGCTTCTTTCCTTAAACCTCATGAACCAACCTCTGCTAGCTTCAAACTTTTCACCTATTTCAGCTTTCACAGAATTGCAAAGAGTTAGGGCCTTGCTCTGGATTAGGCTTTGGCTTCAGGGAATGTTGTGGCTGGTTTGATCTTCAATCCAGACCACTAAAACTTTCTTCTTATCAGCAGTAAGGCTGTTTCACTTTCTTATCATTTATGCTTTCACTGGAGGTGGTACTTTTAATTTCCTTCAAGAACTTTTCCTTTGCATTCACAGATTGGCTGTTTGGTGCAAAAGGCCTAGCTTTCTGCCTATCTCCGCTTTCAACATACCTTCCTCACTAAACCTAATCATTTCTAGCTTTTGATTTAAAGTGAGAGACTTGCAACTTTTCCTTTCACTTGAACACTTAAGAGGCCATTGTAGGATTATTAATTGGCCTAACTTCAATATTATTGTGTCTCAGGAAATAGGGGTAGAGATGGGGGAATGGCTGATTGGTAGAGCAGTCAGAACACACACATTATTGATTAACTTTGCCATCTTATACAGCCATGGTTTGTGGCACCACAAAACGATAGTAACATCAAAGATCACTGGTCATAGGTCACCCTAACAAATATGATAATAATGAAAAAGTTTGAAATATTGTAAGAATTACCAAAAGGTGACACAGAGACCCAAAGTGAGTAAGTACTATTGGAAAAATGACTCCAATAGACTTGCTCAATGCAAGGTTGCCAAAACTTTCAATTTGTAATGCAATGTCTATGAAGCACAATAAAGCAAAGTGCAATAAAATGAGGCATCCCTGTATTTTTTCGGTTCTTTTAGCCTTTCCTTAAGGAACTCTGATTTATACGTACTTATATTAGGCTGCTCGAAGTTTCCACAGCTCTTTTTTAAGCTCTGTTGTTTCATTTTGGATAGTTTCTATTGCTGCATCTTCAAGTTCATTAATCTTTTCTTTTGCAATGTCTAATATGCTGTTAATCCCATCCAGTTGATTTTTCACTTCAGATATTGTTGTTTTAATGTCTAGAAGTTTCAGTTGAGTCCTTCTTTTTCACAGTTATAAATTGTTATTTTCCTGTGATAAGAACTTTTAAGATCTACTCAGCAACTTTCAAATATACAATACAGTATTATTAATTACAGTCACCATACTGTACATTACATCCCCATGACATTTTATACCGGAAGTTTGTACTTTTTTACCACCTTCACCCATTTCCCCCACCTCCAACCCCTACCTCTGGCAACCACCAATCACCAGTCTGTTCTCTGTACCTAAGAATTCTTTTTTTTTTTTTAGATTCCACATTTCCACATGTAAATAAGATGCTACAGTTTTTGTCTTTTTCTGTCTGACTTATTTCACTTAGCATAACACACTCAAGTTCCATCCATGTTGTCGCAAATGGCAAGATTTTCTTTTTTATGACTGAATAATATTCCAGTGTCTGTGTATCACATTTTCTTCATTCATTCATCCATCAACAGACACGTAGTTTGCTTTCATGTCTTGGGATTTTGTAAATAATCCCACAATGAACATGGAAGTGCAAGTATCTTTTTAAGATAGGGTTTTCCTTTCCTTCAGATAAATACCCAGAAGTGGAATTGCAGGATCATGTGATGGTTCCATTTTTAATTCTTTGAGGAAATTCCCTACTCTTTTCCACAGTGTTTGCCTCAGTTTATAGTTCCACCAACAGTGTACAAGAGTTCTCTGTTCTCCGCATACTCACCAACATTTGTTATTTCTTGTCTTTTTGATACTAGTTTTTCTAAGAAGTGTGAGGTGATATCTCATTGTGATTTTGATTTGCATCTCCCTGATGATTAGTGGTATTGAACACCTTTTCATGTAGCCATTGTCCATTTGTATGTCTTCTTTGGAAAAATGTCTATCCCTACCCTCTGCCCATTTTTAAACTGCATTTTTTTATGTTTTTGCTCCTGAGTTGTATGAGTTCTTTATATATTTTGGATGTTAACCCCTTATGAAATATGATTTGTAAATATTTTCTCCCATTTGGTAGGTTGCCTTTTCATTTTGTTGATGGTTTCCTTTGCTGTGCAGCTTTTTAGTTTGATGTAGTCCCATTTGTTCATTTTTTGAGTCTTTTTTAAAATATCTTTCATGTCTCTACAAAATTTTTGAACATATAGAACATAGTTATAGTAACTGTTTTTAATGTCCTTGTCTGCTAATTCTAACATCATTTTTTAATATAAATGAACAATAAGCACATGAAAAGATGATCAACTTCACTAGGCATCAGGGAAATTCAAATCAAAGCCATGAGATACAACTTTACCCTCACTACGATCAAAAAGGCAGATAATAAGTTTTGGTAAGGATGTGGAGAAATCAGAATACTCATCCACTGCTGGCAGGACTCTAAAATGGTGCAGCACTTTGGAAAACAGTTTGCAGTTCCTCAAAAGACTAAACATAGACTTACCATATGACACAGTAATTCCATTCCTAAGTTTATACCCCAGAGAAATGAAAACATATGTCCACCCAAAACTTTAACACTAATGTTCATAGCAGCATTTTTCATAATAGCAAAAAAGGAGAAACACTCAAATGTCCATCAACTGATGAATAAATAAGTAAAATGTGGTATATCCATACAATGGAATATTACTCAGCAATAAAAATAAGTTAAGTACTGACACATGCTACATGAATGAACCTTGAAAACATTATGTTAAATGAAAGAAGCCAGACATGAAAGGCCACATATTATGATTCCATTTATGTGAAACGTTCAGAATAAGCAAATCCATAGAGGAAAAAAAGTAGATTAGTGATTGCCCAGGACTGAAAGGGTCATGGGCTAATGGGGAGTGACTGCCAATGGGTATAGGCCTTCTTTTTGAGGTGACGAAAATGTTCTAAAGTTGATTGTGGCAGTGGATACAGAACTCTGAACATACTAAAAACCACTATATACTTGAAGTGGGTAAACTCTACGGTATGTGAATTATATCTTAATAAAGTTGTTATAAAATAAATACTATAGCATAAAAAGCTTGATTTTATGTGTGTTTCTGTTGGCTTTAGACCCTACATGCAGCTAGCATTTGACCAGAAACCTATCCCTACTTGGCCAGCTGGCTGTGTGCTCAAGGGCAATGCTCCACAGGAGGCAACTGCACATGCTTCAGTGATCTCTATATCCAATATATAACAAAAGCTTTGATAATTCCATAGTTAATGTTAGAAGTGTGTTTTTATTGGTGAAATTGGTTACTTGCTAATTAGTGTGATGTTAGAAATTGGCTTGCACTGGTGAAATTGAGGGTATTCAAGATATGTATCCTGGCCAAAATACTTTAGATACCCTCTCCCCCTTGCAAGACCTAGGTAGAGGAACCCAAGGAGGCCTGTAGCCTGGCTGTCAGGAAGGACATTCAGTGTTTGATCCCTAAACGTGTACAGAAATAGGGTCAGAAGGTCTCTGTTTTGACTGATGTCAGTGGTAAGGTGGCAGTCTGTCTCTGGATCACTTACAAATGCTTCATGTAAACCTGACATGTAAGTTGAGAGGTTGCAAGTCTTGAAGGCATAGAGAGCTTAGAGTACCACATGTGTGAACACTCCAGTGTGTGCTCGCTAAGAAACATGTTTTAAATAATGTCTAGGGCACAATTTGGTCTGACACTGACTCTCCTTATAACTTGCTAACAAAGTTGTGGAGCCTAGCTAACCCCTATTTACTTTCCCCGCCAAATAGGAACCTACTGTTAACCTACCAAAGTACTTAAGAGCTGTACCTGACCCATAGCCAATTAGGTCAAAATATCTTGAAGGCAGAGCTTAGTGTAAGAAAATCAATGATGTCACAAAATATCTCTCTCATCTGGGTGGGTACAAGTTTTTCACAACTTGATAGGTGCTCAGGTACTTGAGTTTTAGACACAGATGGTAACTCTCAGCTTGTGACAAGTCTATTATATTCTCAAAGTTCTTTTTGAGCTGGTTACCTGGAATTTGAAGTACACTAGCTATATCTAACAGGGTTTCAAAGGAAAATATCTGATGTTAGAAAGAACTTCCCAGGTGCACTGAGAAAAATGGATATAGGTTTCTTAACTCAGGTCACAGTGTGTATGGAGCCCACAGTGTACCTTGTAAGAAGAGAGCCCCATCAGCAGTGACCCATCCTTCTCAGCCTGTGCACAGCCACAGTTCCCATTTGGGGGTCTCAGACCCAGGACTTGCTGAAATTGTTTTTAAACCATCATTGATTTGATTTTTGCTCTAAAAGTGGCTTGAGAGAAGGGGGTTTCTGCTTCACTTTCCCAGCAAGAGAGAGGGTAGCAGGGGAGAAGCCCAGTCTCCTCCACAGCAGGCAGTACCTATGCAGAGGGCAAAAGGGAAGAACCATATCCATATTCACTTTGAATGATGGGGGATATGGGAGCTCTCTGTAGACTCCCATTGGGAAGATGGTTTTCTCTGCTGCTGCATTCGCAAAGAGCACTCCTTGTCCTGGTCCTTGGTCAGCCATCTACCCAACAAGGCTATGAGCAAAGGCAATCCAGTGCAGTACAAAGAGCACTGGATTGGGAGTCTGGTGTCTCAAGTATGATTCCTAGGTCTAGGTCACTGTGCAACATTGGCAAGTCCCATGCCCTCTCTGGCCTTCAGACTCCTCATCACTTGGGTTATGTGACCTCTGGCAGCCTTTCCTACTTTCACATTCTGTAATTTCAGAGGCTGAATGAAGTAAGGACTGACCCACAGGAAAGTTCTCAGCCTTCATGGGAGCAGAATTCACATTAAACTCACAACAGACTGAAGAAGCGACATTATAAAGGAGTGAGTCAGAGCATCCTAGTGGCTGATGTCATCAGGCTATATTACCCTGAGTTCCTTATAGGATACCATTTCCTTATAGGAATACACTCCTGGGTTGATAGGCTACATCCTTCATAGGCATGAGCCTGTCCTCCTGGCCATCACCTCCTCGAGGGCTAGCCTTTTTCAGTCTTTCTGTAGAGATTTCTGTGGCTGGTTGACCCTTTTTGTTGATACAGGTTTTTGCAGAAGGGTCGGTGTCTTGCACCAGATTATAGGCCTAGGAATCCTGCCTTGCTAAGGATAATCTTATTTCCTTAGTTCCAAATTCTACAGGGAGGTGGGATGTCAAGGGTGATCTCACTGTAACACTCAGGTCCTAGGTCTCAGAAGCAGGGTAGAATATATATTGAAGGGGCATGAAGGCCCCTTAGTCTATGTGAGAGATTAAGTGGAGCAGTGACCAAGGATTAAGGAGGGGAGATGATGTGGAGACCACTTCTGAGATGACGTATATAAAACTAGGAGGACAACGAGATAGTGAGGGTCAGAAACAAAGAGCTAGAGATGTCTTTGAGGTTCCCAACGTGGGTATCTGGGAGAATAGAATGTTATGTAAGAAAGCATCAACATGAGATTAATATGCAGTCTGTAGTCACCTAACTAAACTCTAGTTTCTAAGTATACACCTCATGGAACTCAGGGGCATGGTGAGCTGATCATATCATCCAGTAGTCCTATGACTCTAGGAGAAAATCATGTAGCCCAGTGCTGTGTCAATGGTCAGGGTAAGTGTTAGCACCATAATCACGGTGGGACAGTGTTACTGGGTGTTCATCTAGAACTTGGTGCAGGCTTCACGTTTTGCTGGTGCTCACTTCTACCTAGCACTTTCTGGCCTTTTCCTCTTTTTCCCAACGTGAGTAAATCACAGCAGAGCTAATCCTCATATAATCGTGTGTTAAGCTAATTGATCTCTAAGATCTCTTATAGCACTAAAATTGTTCAATCATGTGGTCACACTTATAATTAAAGGCAGTGTTTCCAATGTGGGTTCTCAGCTGCAATGGTTGTTTACAGCTGGCATCTATTCCAATTGCTTGTTGCCACATTGTTAAATATTTGACAATTATCCCTGGATGTTTTAAAGCACAGTGCTAGTCTCTGTTGACTGTATAACAAACTAGCATTTCTGACCTGTAGGGGCTCAGGCTAGGAGAAACAATCCTGAGGGGGAAGAAAAGACTGTCAATAAAGGCGTAACTGGGTAAATTCAGCCCCTTCACCATTTGCAATAAAATAACCCAACCACCCAGAAAAATGTGATGGTTGTCCTTCTATTTAAGGTCAGTAAGGTCAAAGAGTGACCCTCTGGTACAGTGTGCAATAATACGTCTAGTCATTTTCACAAAGCCACTTCCCCCTACAAAGGAATTCTGATACTTTGTCACAAAGTAAAATTTTCTTATGTCAGTTACGGAGTTTAATCTGTTGACTGTTGACACTGTTAGCTGAAGACTTCTGGGATGATTTGATGAAATGGCTCAGCCATGTGATTTAAAATCTGGGTTCTGTCCCTCCACACTGTCAGCCACAGGTCAACATCATCTCAAGGCTGGGTGGTAGGAAGGCTGACAATAGCAACTGGAGCAACATGTTTCCTTGTTTGGGCAGAGTGTTGCTTCCCAAAACTCACATAAGAGCAAGCATGCTCTTTTTCTCAAGCCATAGTGAACATCCTGTCATATCTTAGCCCACCGTGGTTTGGGGCAGCCCTGACCCAAGCCAATTATTGTGGCAAGGCAAATGGCATTGCCCTGATCGGTTTAGACTAATCTATCTACCCCGGGGGCTGGGCATAGTTTTGGGATCAGCCCTCCAAACTGTATGACAGCCATTCAGTAGGGGAAAGCTCGCCTGGATGTTTAGGGGCAACCTGAATTCATGAAAACTCATTTAGATTTATACAATATTGTCTAATTTAGAGATTTTTATAGAATTTAATTTTACTAATAAAAATACTGCCTTTACCCTAAATATAAACAAAGGATAAGGTCCAGGTAGGTGAGGGAGCTACCAAAGCTTTGTGTTTTTACACAATAGGGTTTAACAAAAGCTGTAACTCTCAAAGAAGGAGAACAAACATAGGATGGGGGGGGGGGAGTCTAAGACTGTGAGAAGGTTTGGTGGGCTGAAGGTTGAGCACTATTTCAGGAATATAATGTTTAGATAAAAGAGATTGGGGTCTGCTGGTCTTGAGGAGAGTTGAAGATGGACTAGGAAACAGAAAAAGGAAGGCTAGGAGGAAGAGGAATGGGATGGATGATTTACATACTGTATAGGCAACAATCAATGAGCCCTAAAGAAAGATGATAGTTACTAAAAGGTCAGTTGTTAAAAAAAAAAAAAAAACCTAACAAGTAACAATCGAGTTGCAAAGTGGCTGGGTCACAAACACACTAAACTTGTGGTAGAACAAACACAGCAGTGTATGTAAAGGTGCTTCGATAAATGGGGCTATGGTTTGAGGGATAAGAGCCAGGGTTAGGAACTAAGGGCTTCTGCAGGCTGGCACCAGTACCACCCAGGGGGTTCCATGGCCCACTCTGCTGTCACCTTGACTGAGGCTGTCTAGAGAAGATCTAACACCCAGCTAGGGCCACATTTCTTGAGCTCAGCATCCAGAGATAGACTGTCAACACCTGATGTGCCCTCAGCAAGGGTTTCCTCATTATATCTTCTCTTCTTCCTCCTTCTCCACCCCCCTATTTTTCTTTAACTTTTGGGAGGTCTCATCTTTGAACAAAGTTCTTATATGTCACAATTAAAGAAGGGGCCCAACTTCAACCAATCAACAAACTCCAACCTTGAGAGGTTCACACAATGAAACTATATAAAGTATCTTTTTCAACAACCTACATAAAAGTTCTCTAAGATTATACTTCTAAATCTCATATCTCTGTTAATAATCTTATTATAAACTTCCCCCATCACTTGCCAGGGAGATAGAAGGAACCAAATCTAAGAAATCTCTAACACCTATAAGTGACTGAAAAGTCACATAGACATTTCAGCCTTGCCCCTGTCAATTCAGCTCCTCCCACAGACAGACAGGGTGGATGACCTTCAAGTCCCCTTTCCCTTGGAAGGGAGACTGTTCTTAGGTGGAAGCTGGGCCTGGAGTAAACCAGCCCAGTGAACCAGCCTCCTAGGACCTCTGTTCTTGGGAGAAACACTTGGCCACCAGACTACATGCCCTAATGACCCACAGAGTTCTTAACAACAAACAATGGAGCCCAGAATAGAACCCTGTGGTCACAGTGCCCACACACCACTAAGCAGCCTCACAGGTTTACTGACAGAACACTGGCTGCCAGGCCCCCAGGTGGGCAGAGAAATGTCAGATCCCCAGGTTCAACTGGGCATCTCATGGAGAAGCCACCAGCAGAGCAACCATCAGAGATTGTTGGACAGCATCAACAATCAGGGAAACAGGCGCTATTCCATATTTGGAGAGAACATAAAACTTATGGAAACAGGGAAGTCCTACTCAATTCTGTCCTTCAACTGGAAAGAAGAGAACTTGCTGAAAAAGAAACTCAGCTTTTTGGAGTCCATGAAGAAATATGAAGCTAATGCCCGGCTAATGGAGCAGAAAGCTTTTTATAAACGATGCCACTCAAAGCTCCAAAGGTCAGAGCTGGCGCATGCCCGGTTGTTAGGCAACAAGGACCTAGTCAAACGGCTCACCTCTAAGAACATGTTGTCCAGTTACACCACCACTTTTGTGGATGATAGTGAGGCAGCAGTGAAGGCGATAGTCCAGAACAGAGGGTGGGAGAACATGATGCTCTTCAGACTTAGCCTGGACAAGGACAGACTCTGCTCAGCCCTCAACAGTGATCTGCTGAAGAAGGTGGAGGCCCAGGCAGCTCCCAGGGCAATCTTAAAGGCAGACTCCAAGAAAGAGAGTGTGAGGACAACTGTAAAAATAAGTAGGTCTCCCTCAAGAGGGGAGGGCAAGCCAGCTCTGGTTTTATCATTAGAGTCTCTTGATAGTCCAGAGCAGGGAGAAAAACAGAGAAAGCCTCCTGTGGACAGCAGCCCTCTGCCAGAGGGAGAGGGGATCACAAGGGACTTCTCTAGCAGGCCCTCAAGCATTGTGCAGAGTCATCTGCAAGATCCAGCCATTGGCAGGAAATCGAAATGCAAGCTTCTTCAATACATAGTCTATGGAGACAGAAGTGTGGAGCTCCCTAAGAAGAAAAGGCCAAGGCCCAGGAACAACTCTCATGGCCCAGAGGATGTGCAAATGGACCCAGCAATGCTGACTCACATCCAAGCCATCCTAAGGCAGGAGTTTCTCATGAAGGAAAGAGCTAAGTATCTGGAGGACACAATCCAAAGTCTCCCTCAGTCCACACATTTTCACTTTCAAGATTACTCTTCCCACAGTCCCTTGAAGAAAGGAAGTGAGAGAGTACTACGTGCTCCAGGAATCAGAATGCATGGTGCAGGAAGAGGGCAGAAAATGGTTCTTGAAGAGATTGGAAAACAAATTGGAGGCAATTCCATCACCAGGAAGAATGAAAACAGTTTTTTCTAAGGTACCCTTCTTCTTTTCACCCGTTTATCATTCAGCAGCTACTTTTTATTACTTCCCCCCCCCAAAAAATCTTACCCCTGACCTCAAGACTGCTCCTGAACTCAGGGATAAAATGCTTTTCCCCTTCTACAAAAACACAACAATCAAGGCAGGCTTTAACAGTAAGAAAGTTGACCAGGGTCATGACTTGCCCTGAAGCCCTTCAAGTGGAGACATGGAGACAAGCACCAAGTGCGGGCAGCAAAGAAGGGCAGGCTGGGCTGAGCCAGGGCATCTTCAACTCTCCACACCAGGCTTTGTTTTCACACCAAACACCTTTCAAGGAGTCATATCTAAGAAGAACATGATTCTGGGAAACTTTTTGACAGTATTGCTCTTACTGTAAAAAGAGAGAGAAATTGACACTAATTTGGGGAATGTTAGCAAATTTCTTTCTTCAGTGGCTTGCGGAGGGAACAGGAATGGAACCTGGCTCTAATTTCTGACCTTTTTACAATAAAAACAATCAAACAAATGGAAACTAGCTGACTTGACATCTAGGAGAGCTCTCTCTCTCTTTCCTGTCCCTTGAGCACCCCCGCCCCAGTAGCCCTATGGCGAGACTCCTTACACTTAGTTAAGCACAGACAATGTGGACTGAAGCTGAAGTTAAGTGGCATGATGATGTGGAAAGAGCACTGAGTGGGAGGCAGAGGCTCTGGTTTCTTTATTTATATAAATTATATATAAATTTATTATATTTTTATATAAATTTTTATGATATAAAATATATTTTATACTATACAATATAGATAATATAATATATAAAATTATATGTAAGTTTTACATAAATTTTTAACATATTTTATATAAATTTATAATGTATATTTATAATTTATAAATGTATATAAATGCAATGGCCAGATTACTCCTGGGCAAAATGCTTTACAGTTTGAGATCTCAGTTTCCTCATCTATAAAATAAGGGCTGGACAAGATCTTTTAGGTCCTTTTTACCTCTAAACTTCCACAATACATTTACTTTAACTTGTCACAAAAGCAGATATTGGATGGCAGCCCTTGAGCAAAATAAAACATCTTCATGAAGTCTTTTGTCCCTCCAGTGGTCAGTCCAGTGGGCAGTTAACATTTCAGACTTTTTTCTGAGATAATATAAGGCAGTTAAAATCTTTTTATTATCAATCAGATGGTCTTGAGACAAATATGTATAGTAGGTGGAGCTTTTACATTTAAATAAATAAGGGTAGGGCTTCCTATAAATATTATTTCTGTGTATTTCCTAAATATGTAAGTCCCATGATGACAGCAAAAGTAACCTAAGAAAGTAGAATTCCTGTTAAACGGCCCATGAGTAAATAACCTCAGGTTTAGCGTCAGCTGTGAAATCAGATGGCTTAAGTGAGGCCTGACTGCAGGCAGAGGCTACTCCTGTCCACTGCAGTGGTCTGTGCTGTCCCAAATGTCTGCACCCACGTCATGCAGGTTCAGGGTGAAGTTTACCAATTTCCTCTATGGGTTACTTGCTTAGAAGCATTGAAAGCACACATGGTGGTGATGAGAAACAAAAAGCCACCCTTAAATAATGAGGTTACCAAGTGTGATTTCAGAGAGGGGAGGGGAAGTGGGGAGCTGGGACAGAGAAGAATAAAGAAGCTCTCATAAAATTAAAGTCACTTAGGAACACATGATTGATTCACTCACCACCTTCTTAGAAATACATGGAAAACAAACTGGTTTTCCTCCTAATGCTTTCTGAAACTAGCTAACTTCATAAGAGCACACAGGGTTGTGATGTCCCTGAACCATAGGAAGAAGGGTATGAGGAGCACCTGAGTGCCAGAAAAGCCTCCCAGATCCTTCTTTACGTACAGGAAAAACTCTTACACTATCTTCTACTGGTAGTTTCTGTGGAGATCTGGAAGTCCAGTTGACAAATCAGGCCCTTTGGCCTTGCAATCATAATTTCCTTCATACCTTCATAAAACAAATACATACTGGGCATTGGGGTAGAGAACACAGACACGTTCCTACTCATGGAACTTACAATTTATGGAGGGAGTTAGGCAGTAACGAAGTAAGCAAAAAACCCCAAAAATACATTGTGATAGGCACTGTGGGGTTATGATGAACATTTTGGAGAACACCATTTAAATTTTAAAAATATTTCAGTCCTATGAACAATACATATTGAAGGCAAAGGCATTTTCCCTGAGTCTGGGTGCCGGATGCAGCGCACTTGGAGCAATTCTGAAATGCATTTTTTGGTAATGGGATAACTCCCATGTGACAGGCCCAAGTATATACTGTCTAGTGTGTTGAGCTGGGAGTGTCCGCTCAGTCTCAGCTGGAAGCACTGCAGGTTATCTTCCTGCCCTTGGTGATTATCTTTGGGACAAAGCTATTTTATTTGCCTCGAGAAACAGATTTGATCTCACTACTGTGCCCTTTTGGACCTACTGAGAAATGAGCCAAACTCAGCAGTGACAAGTCCTGAAAAGTGGACAATTGATGTAATTGATGATTTTGGAACACTTCAAAAGTTTTGAAATATTTTCACTTAGCTGATTTATTCTCGTGATGACAATAACATATATATGCCTTTCTTAAAAGCTGAAGTAAGAGTTGAGATTGGGGGCTGGGTGTCAGCCCTTGGTGCACAAAGGAACAGGGAGGAGGATGGGAAGGACTTTCTGAGTCACTTTGGCTACTGTGTAGCTCCATAAAACATGTTTACATTCTGCTCTAGGCATTGGGTGCACAGCCATGAGCAAGACAAAGTCCCTGCCCTAATGGGGCCTGGTTTCTAGCAGATCACAGATAAAAATGAACAAATAAATGAACCACTTTTCACTTTCATTTACTGAGAGTTCCTTGTGTAACTCTCAAACACTAGCATTTTCCAGGGTTCTGTCCATGTTCTTCTTTCTTCCCCTTATTCCCTTTCCCTGGTGATAATGTTTCTACCTGTAGGTTCAGCTATGATCTATATGCTGAAAGCCATGACATTTTTATCTTCTGTATAGGCTTTTCTCCAGACCCATTTTTTTTTTAAACAACCTCTGGACAGCTCCGCTTGTATAACTCTCAGACACTTCAACTAAAACATGACCCAACTGTACTACCTTTGCCTCCAAAACCTGCTCCTCTTCTATGTAGACCCAACAGCACAACTATCTACCCAGACCAGAAATGTGAGAGCTGTCTGACTCCTCTCTCTCCCATGCAAAAATATCTAATCAGTCACCCAGTCCCAGTCTCTTAACATGTCTTAGATTGTACCCTCCCTTCTATCCTCAGGCTCTTATATGCCTTTCCAGGATTATGGCAATAGTCTCCTAACCACGAAGATCACATGGCACTTATGCTCCTCCAGTTTACACTATAAAATAATAGATATAAAATGCAAAACTGATTGTCTTTGCTTCTCAGTGTCTGCAAAATGAAGTCCAAAGTCCTTGGTACGGTCTACAAGGCTCTCCATGATCTGACCTGTCTTCTTTTTGAATCCCATCTTGATCCCTTTGAGACCCACACTCAGGCATACTGAAGTGGCCATACTCGCCACTTATCTACCTAGTATACACCTGCCCATCCATTAAGACTCAGCTAAACCTTCACCTATTCGAAAAATTTTTGGATCTGAATTCTCCGTCCAAGTTGTACATTTGCACACTTCTATTACCCTTAGTGGTTTGTACGTATGTCTGGCCTATTAGATTCTCTCCCCATAATAGACTTTTTTTTTTTTTTTTTTGAGGAAAATGAGCCCTGTACTAACATCTTCCACCAATCCTTTTTTTGCTGAGGAAGATTGGCCCTGTGCTAATATCCGTGCCCATCTTCCTCTATTTTATATATGGGACACCTGCCACAGCATGGCTTGATAAGCAATGCATAGGTCGGCACCCAGGATCCAAACCGGTGAACCCTGGGCAGCTGAAGCGGAATGTGTGAACTTGACTGCTGCGCCACAGGGCTGGCCCCTTTAACAGACTTCTTGGATTGAAGAAAGCAGCTCTGAATTAACCTAAAATCTCCACAAACCAGCAACATGGCAAGCATTCAGTTGGTATTTGCGTAGTAAACAATGAAAGGAAAACATACTTCAGTTGAAATAGGATTAGAGGCAGGTTTTGAACTCTCCCATAGAGATCTTTCCTCATCATAAATATCATCATCACTCTAAGTGTCCCAAGTCCTTTCCGTAGATCTGATTTAATAAGGTGTATGTGTGTGCACGTGGGGCGGCAGGGGCGTGGGGAGGAAGGTGTGTGGGGGGATGGAGCAGCAGAACACAATTTTTTTCTTTTTCCAAGCCTGCTCTCTGGCTCTCAATTTGTTTTTTGGAAATCTCAGGTAGTGTGGCTTTTCTGGTCACTTTCAGACAATACACAAGGCATCTATTTTTCTGGGTATTAAGTCCACACTAGTGAAACATCAAAATCATACTCTCTCTCTTAATTGAAAACATAATTTGCTCAGGCCTTCCTCTGGGCAGGAAGCCTGAAGACAGCAGTGCAGGCAACCAGTTTCCTCTTCCTCCCTTTACCTTCATTCTCACTGAAAAGCTGTTTCTGGCCCTTCTGGAAGAGACAGAGAGAAAAATATCCTGCCTTATCCAGTTGGTGGAGTTAATAGGGTATTGAGCCTTCGCGGGGGGGGGGGGGGGGGGGGGGGGGG